>NW_025320909.1:0-118961 GCF_019176455.1 Solea senegalensis | reverse complement strand
AAAAGTGTTGCTGCCTTACTACTGAAACTGTTCCGGGAGGAGGGAACTTGTGGCGGTAATGCACCAACCGCCCGAAAACCTCAAATAAGAACGAGGGAACTTTTAAAAAAGAAGAGAAAAAAGAAAACTACCGCGGCGTGACGTCAGACGCCGAGATGTGACCGCGTGCATCAGCTCCAGTATAAAACCGCAGCAAGGCGCTCCAGGATGGCGTGTTCAACCTGGTCCAGATTGGTGGCCCGTCCAGAATGGTGAGTAACTTTTGTCAAGTTATCTTAATGGTGACTCTGTTTGCTGAATTATATGCTCAAACTTAGCCCTGCTCATTGTCTGCTCAATTCTGCCTTAATTTTTAATTCTGCTTTAGTTATTTGCTCAATTTCAGCATTTGCCTGAACTGTGCTTCATTTTAAGCTTAATGTATATAATATAACGTAATAATAATAATAATAATAATAATAACAACAATAATAATAATAACAATAATGATAATAGTTATATAGCTCAACTTTAGCTTAATCTTAGCCTTACTAAAAACAAGTTAAAATGGCTGCCGTGCTATGTTAACTCACTGTTCCACTCATGGTCATTACTATTGAGTTAAATGTTTAGAAACAGATTTAGGGTTATACATGTCTGTTATAATTCTAAACTTTTAATGTAGTCATTAAAATACAACCTTTTTATTTTGAAAGGAACAACCTGCATCCTGCTCACGGAGACCTGGTTGGATGCGCCATATACAAAAGCCTGAGGGTGTAAAAAAAAGGTGAGTGACCCCTTTAGAGATAATTTACTAAATCACTGAAAATGTAATGGCTAATTTTAATGTATTTAACTGATGGCAATATATCATATTAATTTTATCACACATGTATAATATATGTTTTTTTGTGTTTTTAAATGGGTAATGAGTTACTGACATTTCTATACTTGAACTTAAAAGGCATTCCTTAAATCTTAATCAACTTTATTTAATTTACTGTTTGAATAGAATTTGTGCTGGCAGCAATGTTTTCACTGAAAGTGAGTCTTTATATCTCAGGCAGGGTCAATCATTTTCTTTTTCTTTTTTTCCCCCTCAGATTGATCTTCATGAAGACTGTCAAATAGTAGGTTTCATGATTTAATTCTGGGTGGCCGCTGTGTCCCCACTCTTTCTTGGCCGCTGTGCCTAAATCTATCTGCCTTGTCCAACATGGCCACGTTCTTTCAATTCTCCTGCTTTCCATCTGTCAAATAGCTAAGGGTTGTACATGGAGCATTTGCCACAGGTTGGTTTTGTATGTTCCTGTCTACTTTATTGGGTGGTCTGAAATCTGGTCCTTGTTGTTTATATTTTTGTGGAACTGCTGAGCGAGTGATTTGAAAGAATGAGGTGACTGATGGAGTGTTTGAAGTTCTCTCTCTGAATGAAGGGGTTGTGTGTGACTGAGATCCCTGGATTGAATAGTTAAGATGGTCTGAGAATATGATTATGTTCAGCAGTTCACATTAAAGTAGATATGGTGTCTTGAAGGGCTTAGAAGCTGGATAAGTTATAATGCACTAACAATTCCTTTTTAGGTCTGTCTACAAAGGGTGAGTCCATATTTTTTTTAATTTATTTTGCAGAGTAGGGAAATGAACACAAGAAAACTTCTGAAAACTATCTATGGAGGCGTTTTCTTGCCACTGTGCCCTTACATTACACTGTGGCCTTAACCACTTTTTCTTTCCAACTGTTTCTTAAGACGGTAAGTCACACGCAGGCCGCGGGCCATCGCTCCTCCGGCCGCCGTGCCGATCTGTCCTGGTCCTCCTTGTGCCTTTCCTCACTTCTAAAAGGGAAAAAAGAAATCAACTTGAACAGTTTTCTTTAGCACTAAAATATAGTGATGTTGGAGGACCAGATCTTAAATGAGGTTTAAATGGATGTTGGTGTACAGTTAAAGCTAGATAGTAGGAATAAAATTAATGTTGTGACTCTGTCACAAGGCTTAGACTTCTTGGCCGCTGTGCCTTATTTTGATTTATTTTTCTCTCTTTTCCATCGTGGCCATTAATCTACCGTTAGCCCTAGCACGTTAAAATAGATCCTGGTGATCTACAGTACCTGGCTTTAGATGGCAGCCCTGCCATTGCCTTTGTATGGCCATACGTCCCTTAATGCAAGTAGGCCCTGATCGCTAACTGAGCCCGCGCCTTCATCGCCTACTTGTGTCATTGTACGTCTGGCCTTGCGCGTATAGTCTTTTTACATAGGCAAACATGGGTGCCTTCCGCGTCCATGCACAGTAAGTGAACTAACCTGTACTTTTCTTTTAGCATCAATCAAGAGGAGCACCGACATCACTGCATGTCCATCCTAATTAGATTGCGTTTTAGTTGTGGTAAAATTTCAAATGTTAAGTGCAGTTTTTCTTTCTTGCTTGGCCACTGTGCCATTACTATACCTGCTCTGACCTGAATCTTGATTCTTCATGGCCACTGTGTCATGACTGTACTTGGTCTTGGTGTTCGTGCCAGTCTATAATTTCTGATCTGTTTTTCCAACTAAGTTTTCCTGGTTGAGTGTGTGGGTGTGTGTGTGATGACTGACTTGGACTGACATTTTTCTGACCTTTGGACCAAGACTAACACTCCAATTGACTTTACTGCACCAGAAAGGTGAACCCAATTTAGGCTGCAAGACTGGCAAGATGCACACCAATTAGGCAACAAGCAAATTCAAATTCTTTCAAAAACAGGTACATTTTTTTACCTTTCAGGTAAGTATTAAAAGCCTTTGCCACATGATCTTTGTTGGTAAATCGTGTCCACTCAATTTATAAGTTAATTTGCATCCAAGCATTTCCAATGCCTGACACAATGTCATTACAATAATCAAATTTTTGAGTGCAAAGGCCTTTATTTACACACTGACACATGCCAAGACTGCCGTCATGGCATACGTCACTGTCTCTCTCTCTTGCTGTTCTGTCTGTCTCTCTCTCTTTCGCTGTTCTGTCTGTCCCTCTCTCTCACTGGTCTGTCTCTCTCTCTTGCTGTTCTGTCTGTCTCTCTCTTTCGCTGTTCTGTCTGTCCCTCTCTCTCACTGGTCTGTCTGTCCTGTGTGTCTTTCTGGTCTCTGTCTCGTGTGTTTGGTCTCTGTCTGTCTGTCTGTCTGTCCTGTGTGGTCTCTGTCTGTCCTGTGTGTCAGATTTAGTCACTTTTTTAGTCTCAACTTAAATGGATGATTTTAAAGTTGATTAGTCGTGAGGCGTCTGATTTAGCAGGAAATGATGGTACCTTATTTTGAAATTAAAAATTTAATTTTGGTCTTGAATCTCAGTTATAGTTGCAACTTGGACTGTTGACAAACGTGGAAGCTGATGAATCATGTAGTAAATGCATCAAAGTTTACTGTACCATGTCTAAAGTTCTTTCAAAGTGCTGTTAAAATGTGGAAATTGATTATGATGAGCTATACCAGGTCTTTCTTTATTCTCAACTGGTAATTGCTTTGATAAGATAACTGGTTCCTGATTTGATTATGAAGCTAAACTTTTGATTTATATGCAAGTGTAGTCACATTAGGTTGTAGGTGTTATTCAGCCCATGGATAATATATTAATATATGATATACTTTAAATCTGGCATTTGTTGGCACATTTTGATATCCATTTAAGTCTTAAACTTTACGCACTGCCATCAGCCTTTGTAGTCGCTAACTGAAATCGAATTCAATATTAATGCTGACTTGTCTCACTCTGCCAAGTTTATTTCCCTCTAAAGGAGTTGAACCTTTTTGTGTTCATAGTCTTTTTGCGCGTCATGTTGGGAGGCCTCCCAGCAGGGGATTTTTATCTTCCCTTGCAAAACTATGCGTTACTCGCCTTAGGGATGCAGGGCTATCCTGCATAGTTTCTTTCATAAATTAGATTGTAGGTTGCAGGATTAGAGCGCGTTCCTTTTCTTTAGGAGGACAACAAACCTGGTAGAGAGACAACTCGGATTATTTAAGTGAAAGTTAAAGTTTAATGTTCAAACTTTTTATCTTTCGATAGGATGACTTGAAATAAAACCTTTATTCTGTGGGCTGAATTCAAACAGACAGAATTTGGCTTCATGTTAAAGACTGTTGTGCAAGTACCCTGTTGTAGCAGGAGTGAGCAGCTGCAGCTTTTTAATTTATTTTTCGTTATTTGATTTGTTTCTTGGATGGACTAGAGCTTTGTGGTTAACAGTGATCATGTAAACGTGTAAACAAGTGGTCTTTTGCCTCTTATTTGCGAAGCTGGCAGCTGGTTGAAATGATAGGACTTTATGGCTTGCCCAAAGTGGGATTTTTGATAGAGCATAGGGTTAACACCTCACCATACACTAGCTTTTTCAGCGAACAAGTGTCTGTAGTCCGTTATTACCCATGACTTTCTTTCAAATTTCACAATTTAGGCAGCTTGTAGAGTCATGCTTAATCCCAATGTCTTGATTGGTTGCATGAGAAACTGCTATCTCTTAGATGTGTTGGCGAAGTTACTTCTCTGATTTTTGTAGACTTGCCTTAAAGTTTCTCTCCGCTTTAGCTCTTGTTGAGCTATGCATTAAATGATTCCTCCAACTTGTCTCCATATCAATTTTTTTCTCCCTGCAGCCTTCCACCATCCACTGCTGCTGTTGCATCTGCTGAAGGTAGCCGTATCCTGATTCACTGCGTCTTCATGTGTTGGGTAAGAAGTGTCATTAGACTACTAACAATGTAAACACCTTTTAAATGCTTGATCTAATTTACCCAAATGGTTCATCAGTTTAGGACAGAAAGTCATTTAATTTGACATTCTTGGGGTCAGTAACTTGACCTCTAAATGTTTGGGAAACCATGCAAAAGATCGCAAGCTCTCTGCATGACCCAACAGCATCGATGTTTGAGTTATTTAATTGCTCAATTTTTTAAATCAGTCAAGATTTTATGAGCTGGGTCTTCTTCACACAACAGAGAACAAGGTAAATTGAGGCGACTCGTAACATGGTAAGGCATTTCGTCCTTCCCCTTCTTCTCTGTGTGTGAGGAAATCTGGCCACGGATCCTGACTGAGTGGCATACCATGGCTGTGCAGTTTCCAAAATCAGACAAGGATCCATCTGATTTTGTGACTCAGCCTGTCATTATATGCATGTATCTTCCTCCGAAACAAAGGATTTGAATGGACAGGTTTGTAGTGTAAATCACATCACATCACTTGTAGCTGGTGAAGCATTTGTTTAAATTGGGGTCAAGCATTTTCAGGTGTCTGCTTTGTCAATACTCTGATGCCACGTCTTGCTGAACACACGAGAAGCTCTGAATTGTGAAACTGCTGCCTCTTGCAGATGCTACAACAGCAATGGCTGTTGAAAGGCTTCAGGGAGAGAAAATGAGATCTGAGGACAAGAAAGTGGAATTGATTTCATGCTTAGCAAAATGAGGGTTTCAGCAGAGGACCTTTTTGTGGCGAGGCTACGGAATCAGAAGGAACGTTTGTCTGGGCAACTGGGAAATTTACAGTTTTTCATGCAGCTAACCAAGACATTGGGGTAAGCATCATTCCAAATGGCTGGCAAAGATTGCTTGTAACTGTCAGTGTAGGACAGGAAAGGCAGGTATATGTTAGGGAGGGCATCCATCGGTGAGCTCTGACTGGATGTGAGGACCTGTCACACTTGACCAGGTGAGCTACCTGAAGATTTGTCATTTGTTTACTTCTTTTTTTTTTCTTTTCTTGTGACTTATCAAATTCTTCCTTGTTTTGAAGAGATGACGGCTGCAGCACATTCCTGGATCAGAGGACTCCATGACACCACGACACGGAGAAGTCCCGTCCTGGATGGCTGTGATGATGACCTAGCCCAAGATGAACCGACCCTTCTACGACGAGGACTTCGCCCAAGATGAACCGACCTTTTCCACCTCTTTTCCACGGGATGTCTTCAGGTACGTTCTTTTGGATGGTACTCTATGTTTAATCCGTATTTACTTAATACTAAAGTGTGCTAACTCTTGTTTTTTTTTTCTTTTTTTGTCAGATGTTGGACCGTGCCAAACTGTACACATGCCTCAATGGCTGCTACGTCACTCTGCCCAGCAGGACATGACCCACCACCACACATGACAAAACACTGTACATGTGCGGCATCACCACACTAAAATACAGACATTGCTACTTTCAGTCTGTAATAGATCGCTAGCCCCCTGCATGGCCCAACAGCATCGATGATTGAGTTATTTAATTGGTCAATTTTTAAATCAGTCAAGATTTTATGAGCTAGGTCTTCTTACAAAAACAGAGAGTAAATTGGTCGACTCGTAACTTGTGGCATTTCAGGAAATCACAGATCCTGACTGATGGCATACCATAGTTTCCAAAGTAGACAAGGATCCATCTGGTGCTGGCTATCATGTATAGGTCTTCCTCGAAACAAGTTGGAATGGACAGATTTGTGTAAATCTCACTTGTAGATGATATTGTACGACACTGCTACTTTCAGCCTGTAATGTTAGACATTGAAAACTTGTATTTATTGCCTTCTTTATATCAAGTAAAACTTTTGTTCTTAACTTTATGGTTGACTTCTATTTTTCAGTGATTCTGTGATGAGTGTTATTTTGACAAGTTAGTACTTTGAACTTTAAGATGTGGAATTCTTTTTAAAACAAATTGCACTGAGCTGTTACTGTAGACTTGGCACCTTTTGACACTGCTCCAAGTGTTGGGTTGATCTTAACCAGAAAACTCAAACCCTATATGGATTTGTACAAGGTTTAAAGAATATAATAAATTAGACTCTAAAGCAGGGTTTATGCTATGCAGTGGATGGTGATGCTGCTACTTGCCCCCATCTCACAGCTTCCTTACTTCTAACACTAAATATGGCTAATGAACTGAACATTAGACTACTTTTCTTTAAAATGACAGTTTTTCTTACAAAGTTATAGAGTTTAGTTGTGTTGCGAGAATTGAAATTTTCACCCCTTTGCGCCCCCAGTTCTCATACACCATGTGATATTTTAACTAACCATAAGCATCGTAAGCTCCTCAACTTGTCCACAGTGACTGCACCAATTTTGAAGGTGATCACACCAAAGCTCTAGGAGAAGTTTGTTCAAATACCATTAGTGCGAAATGGCCAAATCTGGCCAATTTTTTTATTTTTTTATTTACTTAATTTTGTGTCCTTATACAATGCTGGAAGGAGAACCAGGGGATATGTTTGTCAAATAAACTTTGAACACACAAAGCAGAATTGGCGTCCTACCTTCCACAGCGTGTCTCGGTGCTGTCTTGCGCCCCCTCTTGGGCTCATCACAGATCCACTGCTCACAGCATTGTCCACGAATTTTGACCCGACGTGGGGTTTGGCACCAGACCCGGGGAGGCTTGGACTCTGTGCACAGTCCCACACATCCGATGGCACCATTCACACAGACACACTGGTATTTACAGCTGGGCTTGAAGCTCTGCCCGTTGCGGTATATCACACCGTCGTGCTCACAGCCTGTACCCACCATATCTGATAATACACAGAGGGGAGATCCACACTCAGACTGTAGGAAGAGTTATATACAGGGCAAAGTGCAAACTACTAGACACTCTATTACAGTGACGTCTTTGCATGTGTTGTCAATGCAAATATTCTTAGAAACAAAATCTGTGATGTCTTGGATATCAACAAAACTGTGACAAATCAAAAACGATCACATAAAATTACCAACATTTTTGTCTTTCATTTTTGCAATATGTGTGGCTTTTAACCCTTTAGTGCTCACGCAGCATGGACCTGTGCCGCAGGTGCACCCATGGTAAATTGCTATGGGGTTTTATAGGACACATATTGAGGCTTTCATTTTTTTGAGTCAGAGTTATGATTCATTTTATATCACATTTTTAGTCATGATATAAAGTAGCAATAATTGTGCAGAAGTCACAAAATAGACTAAAATGAGCCAAATTCAATCCGTTTTTTTAAACATTTTGAGTACTTTGTGCTCAGGTGTGTTTATATAGTTTGTGAAAATTAAATTTTTCTTTCATCAGATTGTCTAGGTTGTGCTGAAAAAAGGATATAAGACACTCTATATTGCACATCTTCTGTATATAATGTATGTTTTAATATAGTAATGTTCTAAGGGTTAATATGATTTACATTACATTTGTGACGACGCAGCTTTGCTTTCATATTGATTTATATCCCACAAATGAAGCAGTAGCAGAGCTCTGATGATGTTGCTGTCAATGTTTTTTCATGCAGCTACAAACTATAAAATGATCAATAATCACAGAAGCAAACACTTTTTTGTCTCGTTGGTTCTGGTGAGTGACACTTACATGCACACAATCCTTTTTCGTACCTAGGCTTGTCCGAGCTGTAGTCACAGTACAGTCCCTTGTGGTAGTCGCACGTGTCCGCCTCGTTGCACACCTCGCCCACCTGCCGGGCGCAGGTTTTGCAGCAGCCACATCCGTCCATGATGAGGCTCACACCGGGTGGACAGGATGTGATGGCAACGGGACACTCACAGGGCCACTTGCAGTACTGTGTCCGGTTGTATAGATCTGTGGGTGTGGATGTGACGGCTGTGGCAGGCGGCATGGCAGTGGAATTCTGGGAGAAGGCCTGAGAGAGGAGAGCGGACAAATTAGACCTTGAAAACGTGTTTATCAAAACATAATAAATATCATAATAATTGCCCAAATAAGTAACTTTCATTACACGGAATATACACACATTCATTTGAAGCCTCATATTTGTGCTCAGCTCATCTTCTCTTTTCTTTTTGCATCACTTTGGCCTGATTGTATTTATTTTAGCAGCCAAATGTAGCCGTTAACTTAAAAAAACTGTTGTACCACTGTTCCATTCAAATTAGATAAATGTGACGTACATTGATTTTTGTAAATATGAATTATTGTCCCAAGAAATACATCACTCAACTTTAGTTTAACAAGGAAAGGGAGATCACAATTATCCAAACAAAACATAACAAAACAAAAGCAGACTGGCCCAGTCCTAATATTTTAATCTTCTTAATCCTGAATTATTCCGTGTCAATCCTGTTTCAATATAAATTCCACTGTTCCACAGGATTCAAATGAAGCTTATTTGCACGCATCTGCTTTACTACTACAGGCGTGACAAACACGGCATGTGTCGTCATGTTGTGAAATAATTTTAAAGTATTGTATTTATAAGTACTGTCAAAAAAACACACACAAAAAAGAAATCACTGAGTGAAGATAATCCTGCGTGTACTCAACACTTCAGAGGTGTTTCATCATCACATATTAAGTCCACAACTGTGTTATCTGTGTGTTGTGAGTCTTCCAGGCCGTCTGCCAGACTCACACACACTAACAAGCTTTGCGTTTTTTTAAAAAGCAGATGTTCTCAGTGAAACAGGCCACGTGGGACATGTGAACAGCTCAGCCCTGGTTTTGGGCAGTGACTGCTTGTGTCTCTGCAGAGGAAAAGTGATGTTTTCGTTTTACAAACAACGAAATATGGCATTTTAGAGTTTGGAGAACATGCTGTGTATGAGAAAATGCCAGATAAGTGTGTTGTGCTATCACATTAACTTACATTTGCTCAAGAAAAGAGAAGTTACATTTACTGCGAATGTTCTGATGAGGCTGCTGCAGCTACTGTTTCCCTCATAATGACTTCAATATGATGGGGTCTCGAGACAGGGCCTGGGAGTAAGGCCAGATATTAGTATAGTATACTCATAAATCATAGCATGATCCATAAGAACACTCTGTAATTTGTGGAAGACACACATAATAATATACACATGTGCATACATCCACGTTTAACAGTGATGCTTCATCATCTCGTGCATTTGTCATTTCCAAGAGCTTGTTCTTTGCACTTCAATGAAATTATACTTGTATTAATAGTACAGATTTGAAAGCTAATGCAGAAAAATGATTTCTAATTAGAGCAGTGCCACTAGACCATTCCTCAGAGTTATTTAATGTACCCTGCAGCTATCAGACTAAATTACAGGGCAAAACAATCATGCAAAAATGCCAATTATACAAACAAAGCAATGTAAATACTGAGAGTGACTGAAGCACTTATCATCTTGAAATTGTTCATCTTTCCCTGAGTAAACTGAATTATATAAACATTTAATCACTATGTAGATTAATCAGATAAACGTCATGGGTGTTTTAGAGAAACCTAAGCAAGACTGCAGGCAGAGGAAGATGCAGAAATCATTTTACATCCACAAAATGTTGACTTTTAATGCAGTTTGGATAAGATACATGTCACAGTAGCCTCAAAAATCAACCTCTGATTTGACCCTTTTCTCTCAAATACACACAGCTGTTTTCTCTGTTGAGTGAAGTGACAAGGACTGATGAGCCTTTTTCCCCTGCTGGCTCCGTTTGTCGCTCTCAGCCTCTGGTCACAACACATGACCTCTGAGTGCATGAGTACAAGAATAACAAAACACATCCTCAGGGGAAGAGGAGAGCATTTTCAAAAAATTATGCTTTGGGGCCCGTTGAGAAACTGTCACTTATGTGCTGCATAGTTTCAAATTCTTTCCAAAAATTTGCTACACTGACATGATGCAACATGAAGTTAGACTGTTTAACATATACTGTATATGAGCTATTGATGGTTCATCATTTTCAAAAGCAGAACAGCTGCACTGATTGAGATAAAGGACTGAGGGTGATAGAGAAGAGCTGAATGATTTGGATAAAATATCTAATTGCATTTTTTCTGAAATACAGTATATTGCAACATGACTTAAAGTCAGACTTCAAAACTGACTGTGTTAAAGATTTAACCCTCAGGCATCACTTTAATTTACTACCCTCTGAAGTCATTAGAGAACAAAAATGTCAACTTGCAATCTGGGTTTTGTTTCTGCATAAATCTCTTAAACAACTTCAGCCCTACCAAAGATTCAATCATTTTAGAGGATTTTAACCCATATAACTAATTTTTTTGTGTGCTTTTTCATGTAATCAAACTGGCATTTAAGGCATTAAAATCCTGATAATTATTAAATATTTGGTAGTTTTGATCAGGACTGAAGTTGATCAAAAGATTTAACCCCCCAAAAAGCAGAATAAATATTAATCTGTACTATTCTCAAAGCAGTTTTTGGAAGTGGACGTTTTTGTCCTAAATTACTTAAGAGTTTGGTCAATTTTTTTTTCACTGCGTTCTATTGATCTATTCGAAAAATTGAATTCCAAAATTTGGCAAAAGAGAGGTATTCTTACAAATAAATTGTGCCATATGCACTAACACAGTCACAGTGATGACCAGATTCAGAGGGAAAATTTGCCCAAATGTAACAAAAAATGAGTCAACCCTAACAAGCTGGAGTATCACCATAAAAAAATATAACAGCAATGCTCTAATTCAAGGATGAGAACAATAAAAGATATATATGTATATATATATGTATATATACACACACAAAGACAGATTGAGGTTTTGTAAACAACTTGTTCAGTTCTACAATGCAGATAAACAAAGGGGGATCAAAAAGGGCTTTAAAACGCTGTTCCTCGTATAACCACGAGGGGTCACTAAAATATAAGTCAGGAAATGAAGCTGCGCGAGTACTGAATTCTGAAATCTCACACTTGTAGCGTCCATCCTACGATATTAATAATCCGTAATGAATAATAACTTCTCCTCACAGGTGTCAGGGAGCTTCAGAGGGATTCATGAGTCACTCAGTCCATTTAACTATGTTCACTTTATGAACATAGACATGACGTGACTTCCTACACTATATGTGGAAAGGTGAGCTGCCAGTGAGATGCAAACAGAGGACAGTCAGACACACTAATTGATCAATTATGAGATCACTTTGGATTATCTAATTAAACTTAAGGAACATGATTTAAAAAAATCAAAAGCCCTTAGACTGTGAAACTCCCTGTCAGAGGAAATACATCAGGTCATATCATGGTCATTGTATGCCTTCATGTAATCGATGTAGCACTTTTAAATCAAAACACAAAACTTTATTTGATTACTCTGCATTTCCACATTTTAACTAATTAATTTTTTTTGTTACTTATTTGTTATGGTTTGTCTTCTTCATGTTTTAGTGTTTTTATTTGTGAAGTGCTTTGTATATTTCTTTTATAAATAGATATATCAATATCAATAATAATTATGATTAATATGACGAAGAACAAATCATAAATCCACCACTGGGCACAACAAATGACATGTGAATACAGTCTTCCTTGCAGGGGATATAGAATATGATAACAAAGCACAGTAAGAGTATGGTCATAGTGTGGAAATAAATAACTTTGCAATAGCAATATGGTAATACCACTTAATCACTAAGTAATAACTTGGAAATAATAATTGAAAATGTGTGTGTCATCCCCACAAAAACAGAGCGTTTATGTCATTTCCATGGTGATACAAAAAGAAGAAGAAGAAAAAACAGAAGAAGGAAACAGTGATTTAAATCGCTCCTTCATCCCACCTGTTGAATTCCGCCTGCTGTTAGAATCCACAACAGGAGCCAACTCATCACTGGTCGTGAACCGCAAATGCATCGAGTCCAGAATGAATTAAGTCCCGTTTCAAACGCACGATTCTTCGCGCTCCGCAGGTGTGCAAATGCAACATCCTCCTCGCTCCGTCGCTGTCATCTCCGCGCAGCACAGCGCGCGACCTGCGCTGACAGCCTGTTAAAGAGTGAGGGCTGACGTAAGGTCCTGCATACTTCTGACAGTGGGACGGTTTCTCCTCCTCCTCCTCTTCCTTCTTCTCCTCCTTCTTCTCCTCCTCCTCCTCCTCAGATCACTGGCAGCTCCTGAGGTCAGGGCGTGTCCCGGGACACCATGCTCTCCAATCAGGCCCCCAAAATCTGATGTTTCACTCTCATCTTTATTGCCTCACTGAATCTCCACCTTATGACCGACATGGCTGTAACTGCACCAAGAAACGAAAGCTGCATTAAATGATAATTGTGTAAATAAATAAATAAATATACAGTGGAGGTTGTCTACCTCCTGTAGAGAGGATCCATTTAAAAATCAGGGTCAGTGCCTGGTCCACAGATGTTTACTTTATTTCAATGATGTCATCCTTCTTTCCCAAACTCTGCCACTTTGCTTTATATTCAGTTTTCCTGGAAATCTCAGACTGTTCCTGTGTGAGAGATGACGCAGGCGAGGGAGCCGACGAGAAGAATTCCACTTTGCTCTGCTCTATGGCCAAACGGAAAATGACTGTTATTTCAGTTATGCTCCACCACTAATCCCAGCACATGCCACTGCTCTGCTGACTGTCGTACAGTAACTCAATGCAGCGCCGGAGGGAACACAAGGAGAGAGAGAGGGAGTGATAGGTGAGAAATGAGCACTTTGTCAAGAAAGTGGCCCATGTGCCCCAGGTCTGAACCCAGATCATTTACTGATGATCCTCTAAGTCCTGTCAGAGGGCTGTCGGCCTTTGAGCTGATCTGAGCTACAAAAAAGCCTCTGCTGCTTCCTTTCTCTCATGTTTCCCTTCATCTTGACTTTTCCATATGTGTCACACTCTTTCTCAGATTTCATGTCCATCCCCACTTCTGCTCAGTGGTTGACTTCAGATTAGATTATAGTTTTCAGATGGTATAGTATAGTGGAGTAGAGTATAGTATAGTATATTGTAGTGTAGTATGGTATAGTATAGTATAGTATAGTAGAGCATAGTATAGTATAGCATAGCATAGCATAGCAAAGCATAGTATAGAACGGTGTAGTGTAGTATAGTATAGCATAGCATAGTATAGAATGGTGTAGTGTATTATAGTATAGTATAGCATAGAATAGAATGGTGTAGTGTAGTATAGTATAGCATAGCATAGAATAAAATGGTGCAGTGTAGTATAGTATAGCATAGCATAGTATAAAATGGTGTAGTGTATTATAGTATAGCATAGCATAGCATAGTATAGCATAGTATAGCATAGTATAGAATGGTGTAGTGTAGTATAGTATAGTATAGTATAGTATGGTATAGTATAGTATAGTATAGCATAGCATAGCATAGCATAGCATAGTATAGAATGGTGTAGTGTAGTGTAGTATAGTATAGCATAGAGTGGTGTGGTGTGTAGTGTAGTGTGGTGTGGTATAGTATATAGCACAGGACATGGCATGGTATGATATGGTATAGTATAGTATAGTATTTAATGCAGATTAGATGCAGATACCTGATTGAAGTTGAATTTGCATTGGAAAAGTAGAGAATAGAAAATCAGATTATAAAATTGTGATCATAAAAACCAAAAAATATGTGTAGATTGATATGCACAGGACCTGAAAATGAGGGAGAGAAAAAAAAAGACATTAATTCATGTTGTGTGAAAAAAGGCCGTCTTAATATTTCCTATACTAAAAAACACTCAATTCTCAAACATTTCCCTTTCTCGACTGACACAGGAGTGACACACGTTTCAAACCACAGATGGTATCGTTCATGCTCGTGTCGGCATCTGTCCTCCATTTTCTGGTCTGATACAATAGCTGTAGTTAGCGTTAATGACATGGACATACAGTATGCATCGTTAGGTGACGTCAGTCAAAGCAGCGCCGCACGCCAACTCCTCTGTGCTGTTAATGCTTCTGTTGTGGTGGTGCCTTTGACAAAAATATCTCC
This sequence comes from Solea senegalensis, assembly GCF_019176455.1. Taxonomy (NCBI): domain Eukaryota; kingdom Metazoa; phylum Chordata; class Actinopteri; order Pleuronectiformes; family Soleidae; genus Solea; species Solea senegalensis. The sequence continues at coordinate 104,321 of NW_025320909.1, read as the reverse complement.
TAATGAAAGCCATGTCTGACATGTCTGCTGCTGAGCTCTCGCATGAAGTCGACGTGGAGCTCCGTTTGTCAGCTGACTTGAATTTGTGGTGTTCAGTGGTTCACATGAAGTTGTTTAAGTTTGGAGAAAATATTAACTATATTAACTTCCTTCTCATGAGCTGTTACGCTGAGCATCGGAAGATACTATACAACAAAATCTAACGTTCGTCAGGTGGATGGAATTTGTAACATGAGTAGCTTTACTAGCTGGTCCCCTATTTCCAGACTAAATGCTTAGTACTCATGTTATCCACATTAAGGCTCAGTGAGGAAGAATTAGTGACATCCAATGGTAACAAACAGAGGACTCCTCCACTTATGGCACTTTTCCACTATACAGTTTTTGCATGACTGGGCTCAGCTTGGTTCTTCTTGGTTTGGTGACAGACAGGTGGTTTTCCATTATTATAGTACCTCCTCCGTGTTTGTTTTATTTTATTTTATATGCAACTTTTAAAACTTTGTTTTATATGCAACACAAACTAGTGACAAGCAATATTTAAGCATTATTTTCAGTGTACTGAATCATTAGAATCTGTTAATTAAAAACATCAGTTCCTGCATGACCGGAGCACAGACTCTGTCTGACGTAGACACTGTGTCAGGCTCACAGGGTTAAAAATTAAGATTAACGCAGGTTTTCAGGATTTTTAAAGTCTTTTTTAACTGATCTACAGCTTGGCATTGTTCGGTTTGATTCCTGTGTCGGACAGGTTAGGGTTCAGTGACTGGCAGTCTGTCAATGTCACAGTTTAGTATTGGCTCGGCTTGCTTGAAACCTTGTAGAGTCAATCTGAGTCAAGCCATGCTAAAACTGTATAGTGTAAAAGTGCTATTAGTCCTCACTTTCCCAAGTGTGCCAGTGAATTACAGTAGCCTCCACATACTTGAAAGATGTCATTCTTCTTCGTTTGTTTATTAAGCTTCTGCTTCAAAATGCACACTCTGGCTGGTTTGTCAAATTGGGCTGCTGTCTGGTGACCTCTGTAAAGCAAGGCCCTTGCCTTAAGTACATAAAAAGTCTACAAAAATTCTTATATTAAGGCGATTACACACTACAAATATACTCTCTGCCAATAAGTTCTGCAGAATGTCACAGTATACACAGAGTGAAGAGCTGAAAACAGGAGTCGAGTTTCCACTGCTCGTAAGTCAAAATCATACCCTATGTGAGCATATTTCCATACTTTTGCACTAAAAAAGCACTAGGTATAGACGTGTGATTGAAATACACGACCATGTATGTCTTGAGAAGCCCCGAAGCCAAAGCATGTTTTGGAAATCCTCAAGCTTCAAAGTTAAGTGTCGTCGCTAATCCTTCTCACAATGGGAGACTGCATTTATGGCACCCCGAGGCAACCAGAAACGGCTGAGGGGATAGATGAAAAAAGAAAGTTCCTCCACAGCACAGCACTGTAACAACATTTTCAGATGAGTTTGCTCTTGTCGTCTGCAGCTCACAGCCTGTAAACTGCCTCCAACAGCAGGGTGTTTTCTCTGCAGCTTGAAATAACTCAAGATCAAAAAAGAAGACATATAGACTCAAATTACAGTCAAGTTATTGTAAATGCAGTGATTAATGCATGTTGAAATTATTAGACTTGAGAATGATGCTTATTTAAAAAACTCCTGCCAGCAGAACATTAACAAAGCTAAGCACTAATTACGAAAACCAAACATAAACAGACTTGATGTGTGTCAGGCTCACCTGTCGAGTCTGGAACTCAATAATAAACATGTTCTTCTTTGTTTAACACTAAAACCAAACTCACTGTGGGTTTGTGTGTGGTGAGATCAGGAGTGAGTGAGTGAGACAGTCATACAGGAAGTCACCGAACTCTCACGCTGCCATTAATAGGCCCAGAAAAAGACACGTTGAAACTTTGAAAGATAAACCAAAATATCTGTTACATTTAAACCATCGTGAAATTAGTTCACACGGTGAAGCCTGGAGGTGCACATGGGGCTCGCAACAGCTAAGAGCGAGCGTCCTGGGCTCTGAGAGTAAATTTAGTTCAGTCAGACAGGTAATAGTGAGGTCGTTTACCTTGACATGGTTCATCTTCGTCCGAAGAGTCACATGATGTTACTGTGACGTGCTGAGGACAGCATCCCAGGTGTGAGATAGGACGTAGGTCCCATCCTCTCGGGTTGTCTGGCAAACCTGTATGAGGAAGACATGTCACAGTAACAGTAATCACGTAACAAATAGCTGAGACATGTCAACAACCTTACTTTTACCTGTCTGACTAAACGAAATTTAAGCTCAAATATTAAGAATAAGAATAAGAAGACAGTATGAACCTTTTCAAACTATCCTAGGTCCTGACCAAAATAGGGACAGAGAGGACGTCCCACGAGTACGTTACTCATGGGACAAGATGCACACTGATGAGGTCACTAAAGCAGCAGTCTAGTTTCCGAGCACTGGGTGCTTTCCCTTGCTGCGTTTGATAAAACTTGCTGTTGCGGTGTTTCTGTTGGGTCAGGAAAATCAAACCCGATTCCAGTTATTGATAGACTAAGTCAGTCTATCAGTAAGTAAATGTGGTCTAGAATTTTTTCATCTTCACATCTTATCTTCATCCAGCAAAAGTGCCAGAAAACGTCTTCAGTCAGAAACAAAAACCCACGTTTCCTGCCTTAAGCTAACAATGATGTGGACGTTGTCTTCAATCAGCAGCTTGTTATGAAGACAAACATGCGTGAGATACTGTACATACTTGTACTGTTATAATAGTTATTGTGCATCATTTCAATTTTAAGAATTACTGCTTCTTCTTTGAGCCTAACATACAGTATAATCATAATAGTAATAATAGTTATTTTACGGACATTTGCTCCCCAATCCTGGCTGTCTCCATGACAACAGCAGTTGTTTTTTTAATTTTTCAAACCAAACATTTAGTTTAAGTTAACTGTCAGTTATAGCAATCAATTTGAATAAGTTCATATTTTTTCACAATAAAAGCTCTGAACTCGATATGAAATCATTTCTTTTGTGAAGACCCGGCCACTGAGGCTGGCGGGCCAGGTTTGGCCCACGGGCCACCAATTGCTGACCACTGGTTTACAGGAAGGTTGCAAAAGGTGTCATTTTTCTTAAAAAAAAATAAATCATGTTATCTGTTCATTTATTGGCATTAAAATAAGTAGTAATATATGGATAATCTTACATATAGCCCCTTTAATAATGGGTGGGTTCCATTTTATGCTGCCTCACTGCCCTAACTCACGTGACCTGAACAAAGACATCACACTAGCACCTGTGCTCTTCCTGCTTAAACATGTCAAAATGTCTGCTGTGAAACTCTCAGCAAGAACGAGAGCGAGCGAGCAGGCTGTGCTGAGACCAGTCCAGTAATTACACTGTCTTTATATAGCTGTGGTCTGAGACTCATGGACCGAGGATCACATCTGCACAGCTCCACTCGTACAAACCCACATGAACTCTGAGCCCTTTTACAGCGTAGCAAACATTTATGTGTTTTGCCACTTACTGTAATATGATGTAACAGGTTAACAGCAAATACTGTAGGTTCAGTTCTAACAACACCAAACTGCTGCAATAATGGAAATGTGTTATTTGTCTGTTGTTGTGCAACTCTGTCAATGGTCATCTACCTTTAGCATTATACAAATGTTGTTTCAAAATCGTTTCCTTTCATTGCTGTGTTGTTTTTCTTCCCGACAGGCTTTGCAAACATTTAGTTGGCAACTGCGCTGCCAAAAACAACTTTTATTTTGGTCTTTGGTGCAGCAGTGTCTGTGTGTGTGTGTGTGTGAATGTGTGCTTGCATTTGTGTACACACACACATACAAAAACACACACAATGATTTAACTCAGGAGTCATTTGCTTGTAATTGAATCTATTTACACCACAAGATTTTAATACCCATCATTCATTTTCCCGAAAACATATTTAAAATCACATTTGCTTTAGGATTTCCCCTTGTAACGGTCTGCAGCTACCCACAGTCAAACTAAAACTAAAATAGTACATTTATATTTATTTAGTTTTGTTTCAGTTTCATGTTTATATCACATCTCTTGTCCCGTTTAGTACACTGAAAATTCCAATAACCACCTTATTATTTTTCTTCTCACAACACCAGCTGACACTTGACTTGATAAATAGTTGACCAACAGGGTGGAGGTTAGAGAAAATATTTAAGCACGGTGCAAGGTTACGTGTTATCAAACATTAACCATCTGTGTGCGGGTAGATTTACTGTCTGGGTAACGTAAACTGAAATTCCTCATCTCGTGTCAGCCTCATCCTGTAATTTAAGTCCAAGCTTAGACATGTCTTCTGTTAATGTATTCCACATGCTGATATCACACCAGTATTGTATTATTGTGTGCGTGTGTGTGACAATGACAGAAGCGGTGTTTGTGCGTATTGTGAGTATTACCACGCGCGTACAAAAACACACTTCTCGACAGGTTGCTGTTGCCGTGGCTGCGTCAGGCCTCTGCGCCGCGTTGTTTGGCTCTTAGCAGGCAAGAGTTGACATGCAGAGACAGAGCAAGGGATTAAGGATACCTCAGACTCCCAACTGCTCTGGGAGATCATGACTTTAAACAAAACCTGTCTTTTAGAGAATCTGTGTGTGGGTCAACAATACGCAGCCCAGGAAGGCGTATATGTTTCAGCTCAGCTTGTCCTTGGCTGAGATTCAAACCAAACACTGGCTGAAGTTCTTTTTTGTCCTGCGTGTTTCGAAAGCACAAACAAGCGACTGGTTTTGGTGATAAATGGCAGATTTGTTGAGGTCCTGGCATTTCTTGATTGCAGAGTCCTGCCCAGTGTTGGAATGTTTTGTCTTAAGAGTGTTGATCCTGGCTGACCTGCTGTCTCTGACCTGAGAGCTTGCATTAGCAGAAACGTTTAGGACTTACAGTATATCCTGTGAGCATGACGCTAGATATTTCTAGTCCAGGCTTTGAAACAGCTGTTTGTCACAGTCTCTTTTGAGCCTGAGAGTATTCAAATGACTTACAGGGTCCAATGACTTTGAACACATCTCTTAAACCTGCTCAGCATTTGTGGAATCTGACATTTTTGCCCTGATTCTGATACTATCAGGCCAATGTTTGGAAAAAAACTAATTCCCATATAAAAGCCTCTGGTTTTGCAGGATTCAAATGGGAAGCCATTTATATTATTGTCAAAATGCAATGGTCGATTACAGATGTGAATATCTAAATGTTTAAAATGCTCAGCTGCACAAGTGAAAGTGGAGTTGAGAACATAAGATTATGATCAGGCTGACAAGTGGATTCGGAGCCAGAATGCGTGAAGGATTTGCTCAAGGAGAGGTGAAGTCATTAAATATGTCCTCAGAAGACTTTTCCACATCAGAATCTACACTTTAAATATCTGTATGTAGCTGACGGCTAAATGACAGGGTTTCCTTTTTTGGGTCCATTTTCATACACTGACGTAAGCAGACTGGAAATCTGAGGAAAAAAAATACCTCCCGACTTTTTCCTTTGACCTTTTCTCCTGCGTAAAGTTGGTAATATGAGTAAATGGGGGCTTTAAGCCTGGACACTGTGGACGTCTCTTCAGCAGACTCCACACACGACCATGAAGTAATAATGAGACATTAAGTCAGTGAATTGCTGCGACCTGGGGTCTGCTTCTCCTTGGCTGCTGACAGGTGGAGCACAGTTATCTGTTGCAGAGTGAGTGCAAATTGTTCCAGTCTTCTGCAAAGTCTAAAAAAAACAAAAAAAAAACAACCCTCCATAGTTACTTTAAGTTTGACCTTTAGTTCCCTCACATAAAAACTGTGGCTCTGTAACATTTCCTGCACTCTGATGAGGGAAAGAAAGTGAGCTGTGGCCAGTGTGTGACAGGGTGACTTCCAAAGTTAAGAACATCAGTCAGGAATGCCAGGAACGAAGGAAATGACAGGAATCGCATTACAGTGATGGTCAAGTTAGTGGAATGAACACCAGGCGGTCTATTTGCCTGCGTGTTAGATCGGTTGTTAGTTTGGAAAAGTTCATCCAAAGAGAAACATGCATGCAACTCTAGAGGAAGGCTATTTCTCAACTGTTTATTCTGGCACATCATTGTTGCAGCATAGGCCTCCAGACAATTTTAGACAATAATTAGAATTGAAAGGTACCATATGCCGGTAATACCAGACCATGTCAAATACCTGAATGCACTGGATTGCATGTGCTGTGTATTTTTAATTTAAGGATGACAGTTGGACCTATTGCTTTATTCCTAAGTTACAGTTTGACAGACGTTATTCATATAATCAGAATCAGAATACTTTATTCATACCAGGGAGGAAAGTTGCTCCATACCAGATAAAGAGATATGCAGTTATGCAAGAAAATAAACGACAACTAAGTAAAATGAAGTAAAATACACATTATGAAGCTTTTAGGTCATGTGCCTTGACCTTTTCAACCTTCAGCGCTCCCTCTTCAGTGTTGACAGAGTGATTCCCTGTCCGTTGCTACTGTGCACAGTGCACAGCACTCAGTTGTGAGCTGAAAAGCTTGACAGCAGTGGTTTAAAACTAAATGGACCATACCTTTCCAAACTGTTGCCAACCATATTTTCTTATATAGCTCCACTGTGGATTGTTTCTCGAGAAAGTAATAAACCAAATGATCTGGCCGGAGTGTCCACAGAAACTGAACAATTTTGAAATCCGGCCAGCGGGAAAGAATGTTTAGTGTCATTTCTTATGTAACCGATTTCTCGAAGCTCGCCTGGGCCCACATAAAACACGTACGGCTTTGTTTGTGTGAGTTATTACACACAACCAAACTAAAACCAAACATCGAGCCGATCAACACACACTTACATGTCACTATTTACACAGGACTTTGAATTATTACATTCCTCTTATTGCTCGTAAGTCGTTACACGTTTGTGGTGTGAAAACACATACTTACGCCAAAGCCGACTGCAGCGTTAAAGCCTTTATCAGATTTGGCTCTGGGGCTTTTACATGTCTTAAAAAACAGCCGCGCGCCTGCACATTTGTGTGTGTGCGTGTACATTTACAGGTGCACAGTGCAAACATACATGGTGAAAATAGCTGTAATGACCGGGTAATAGATGATGATGCAGCAATGAGCAGTGAACTCCCATCTGGGACGGCTGAAGGGAGTGACTGGGTGCACCGACGTAGACTCTTATTATGGGCTTGGCTGGCGAGGTAACCAATAGTTACCGTGCCCTGGATGTGAAGGCTGGCATTATCCCTGATGTATGCATGTGTGCGTGTGTGTGTGTGCGTGTGCGTGTGAGAGCATGTGGTGGGCGGGGCAGTCACGATGCACAGGTGGCCCTCATGACTTCACTGATGACAGAGTGAAGCCCTGACACGAGAAAACACTTTCTCTCGTCACACTGCAGTGAAGCAACACTTACTTTAATGGCACAATTAGCACACGATGGGACCTGATCCACTAATGGGTGCATGATGTCAAATCTGCCCCGGAGTAACCTCGCGGAACATTTCACGCCACAGGTTTCACGCCACAGGTTTCACACATCAAAGTTTGACGCATCACACAGCTCAGCGTGTGGAAGCAGTTCTCTGGAGCGACTTCTGTAAAGTGTTAAGAAAGAAAAAAACAAACAACTGTTGACTTCTCGGCTGAACCTTTGGAAGTGGGAAGTCGTTATTCACTCAGAGGTTACTGCGTTGCACTGCGGTGTTTTTGAGCTGGTAAATGCGTCAGTTACCACTGGAACTTTTAGTTTTCTTATTCTGTTTGCTGTTCATGCAAATTCCCCCCAATGACAACATTCCCCAATTCCCCAGCTGACGTTAGGTGAGGGACAGGCTATATCTGGACAGGTTGTCAGCCAACTGAGGAGCCTTCATACAAAAATAAACAACCATTCATATTACACTTACAGACAACATAGAGTCTCAAATTAACCTAACCCCAATCTGCAGTTCTTTGGACTGTGGGAGGAAGCTGGAGTACCCAGAGAAAACCCACACAATTACAAGGAGCACATAAAAACACACAGAAAAGCCTCTGTCAGAACAGGGATTTGAACCAAATGAAAAACCATCTTGCCGGCGACAGTGCTAATCACTGCACCACCTCTTCTCCTGTAGGAAATGACCATAGAGAAAACAGGTTTTTCTGTCTGTCTGGTGTTTAAATGGTGACAGTGGAGGACGAGGAGAGAGCAGATCAAAGACATTATTTTAAGAGATGACAACGTTGTGAATCGTTTGACAAATATAGTGCATTTGCATTAGCTGCACACAGTTGTGATACAACTGTGTGCAAAGTGAGCAGAATACAGTGTGTTAGGACTCAGCCTAACACATTGGGCCTAATATCAGTAAGAAACCAAATTTAAAAAAAACAACAACCCAGACATGTTGGATTACAGTCTGCATTGTTTCCCTTGGTCCACTACAGCATGGAAAACACAGCCAACTATCATAGAGTGACTTAATTACAGGCTGAAAATGCATAAAATGACTATTCCTGTCCGACCAAAAATAGGGGATAGATTTAAAGGTTACTGTGTCCATGAACGAGACAGGAGAGTCACTTCAGTGTCAGTCACACCGCAGCTATTCTTGTGGTCAGTTGGAGGGTCCAAGCCTCCTATCTCCTCAGACATGGCCCAGTCTGAGGAGATATTTGTTTTAATGGTGGTTCACAGTAATGTCAGTGATGTAATTCCTATGAGAAATACTTTCCTACATTATTAAGTATTATTGTTGCCGACTGGACTGAATGTCTCAGCTCTGGGAAGGTTTTCAGGTCCACGAGTTGTTGTTGTTGTTGATTCACTGAGACACTGCAGTGTCTGTGCTTATGTTTATGCTGCCAGAAAAAAACTGAAACCCAGGACAACACGTCTGTGTTCTCTCTCTCTCTCTCTCTCCTTCCTCACCAACTCCGTGATAATGATGGAGAGGTTTTAAAATATGCACTCCGATTACTCAATGCAGTTTAATCCAATTTGTGTGACCAGTGATGTTACCACAGTTATTCTGCTGAGGTGTGCTCGGGGGACACACGGCTAAGTGTCTATTTCAAATCGTAAACTAAGCCAAGAGAAACGACAGAGCTGAAACGACAGGCTTTATTCCGAGGAACGATTTTTGAAAAGCTCTCTGCAGGAATGCATTAATGGATGCGAGGAGCAGGGAGGACTGATTACTTGTGCAGATGGTTTGGTGGATAAGATGCTCCACATGCCTGCACGACCCACATGCAGTAACCACGTTACATTAATGATTACAGGCTAACTGGCAGAGCATTTGGGTTTCTTTATAGAAGTGCTTTTTGGCTCTAAGGGTTTCAAACCTATAAAGTCTGTGGATAAAACTGTGGCTGAAAAAGCAGCAGATACACTCAACACACGCCCCGTTACTGTCACTGCTGTGGTTTGGGGTCCAGCGGGGTCAGATTTGCTGCTGGATTTAGATACTGCTCATTATATAGTGAGAGAGGGAGAAAACATAACAACCACACGAGGGCTAACTACCGTTGTCCGAGCATGTGGAATGTGTATTGTTTTTAGGGACAGGCCGAACTGTGCAGAGATTCGTTATAGCAACGCTCACCTCTCGCCCAGCGTGTGTTGGTTCAGAAAAAATAAATATGGATGGAAATTCCTTGCAGACAGTCATTTATCATGTGAATGTAGACGGAGGGTGTGGTAATCACGACTCCTTGAATTGTTCAAACACATGCAGACTGTGGACAAAGCCAGCATCTGTCTCTGCGTGCTGCCCAGAGAGAAAAAAAACGCTAACAAATCACTGACCGTCTTCAAAGTTGGAGTTTACAACTTCCCCAAAATGTGTGATAAACAAGCGTTGGGACATCAATCATGCCGAGCTGTTTAATAAAACCACATGAAGAGAGTCTCTGACAGCCAAAAAAACAACCCATAATACCAGTGTAACACCTGCAACATTGCCACGGTGAGGAGTTTTTAAGAGAAAGGTATTATTTTCACTCAGGACGTGGGTGATATTTAGAAGAAAGGATGGATCAGATTTGACTTCTTTTTGAATGTTTTTCCCACATGTAGATCAAATTATCTCAACTCAGGGAGGAATTACTCTCTCATCTTGATCCAACAGAGAGTCCTTTGAGCGGGAGGTTAATGTGGACTGCCCCGCTGGCTGAGTTTCACCTGTGTTATTCAAAAACACTCACATGGACCTGGTACGTTCAGTGACAAGAACCAGAGCCTGGATTAAAAAATACCACACACACACAGTAAAAACCAAGCAGTTCTGCTGTTGTATCGTTGTTTGATCGTTGCTTTTATTCTGTTTGTGGTTTCATTTGCATATTTCATTTTTCTACCACTTTACCCTCCACATGTGGGTCACGGGGTCGCTGGAGCCGATCCCAGCCAATTAATCTCTGCATGTATTTGGACTGTGGGACGAAAACTTGAGTACCTGGAGAAAACCCACATACACACACACGGCGGAAACATGCCAACTCCACACAGACTTTACAAAATACCTTTGTAAAAATATGAAATTTTAAGAAACAATTGTGCACATGAGTACAAGTTAAAATGTTCTCCAGTTTCTAAAATTGTGTATAACTGGCCATATAGGAAATGCTGCAAATTCTACTCTAGATATAATTGTAAGGCTTTGACAAGTATATAATCTGCATGGTGACCTTGTATGTATTATTTTGAAGACTTCCTTCCTTCTTTTGCAGCCACATCAGTTCACGTCCTAGCGTCTGTCAGCAGTTGCCAACAAACCACAGAAGCTTTTCCTACCTTTAGCAGAAATAACTCTTCTCATAAGCCAAACACACACACACACACAGGTTTGCACAGCTATTCTTGTCAGGACACTGCATTGATCTAAACAAGGCCTTCTATTTGACCTTAACCATAGCCAGTTAATGCTGAACCATAACCTTGTGTCATAACCAGAGCCTCAGAAATGAGGTTCTGCCTCATTAGGACCAGAGTACGGTCCTCATGAAGACAAATGGTCCTGACAAGGACAGTGTTTATACCAGAAATAGTCTTTGAAAGGTAGCGCGCGCACACACACACACACACACTGAGCGCAGGAAGCCCACAAAAAGCACAGCCAGCTCAGTGTTTTCTCACAGTTGTAAATGAAACTGTGGTAAATGAAAGCAGTATTTTTGTGATTTATGGAAGATAAGTTTACTTAAACGTTCTCATGTTGCTGTTTTTAAGTTTGTTTTTCATCACAGTTTGACGTTCACAGATGGAAAGGTGGCAGGAGAATCATGGTCTGGAGTGAACTGATCTGGATTTTAATATGGATGGAAAATTGACTTTTGTGTGAGTTTTTACTACTTTTACTGAGCGTTTACTACTTTTTTACTACAACAAAGGAAAAATGAGCAACGAAATAAAAAAAATAAATGTATCTGTAATGCAGTTGAAGATCGTCTGTCGAGCCTCAAAGCCGCTGGACGATATGAGATTGATGGGTTCCTTAGTGCACGTGACTCTTATTTTTCTGCTTTCCCTTGTTTCTGTGTCTAGACACATGTTTTTATGCAGATAATCACATGTGGCAGCTTGTCACGCCAGACTTCTGGCTGTCCCACCAAAACATAAAAGCTGTGAAATGTTGCTTCCACTGGGCAAAACTGGTTGGCTGTCTAAAAATAACATCAGAGTGCATGTAAATCATGTCATCACAGCTCCAATTTGTCGAACTCAAAATCTGCTTTTTAAAATCATGATGAGAATATTTGAGAAGGAAGAGGCTCATTAAATTTCAGCCCATCTGTGAGTGGAAAATGTCAGGACAGTAACTATGAAATGACTTCTTTCAGAGACCTGTAACTTCTTGCAGTTCTTCTTGCAGACAGAGAAAATATGTCTTTTAAAAGCCCAACGGGACACGAGAAGTCAAATATGGAGAAATATTCAAGAAAAGAATTCTATATCTTCGATAACAACAACGACCCCGCACAAATAACCGATTGTCATAGATCTAAACTGAAGATATAAAACGATATCTGACATGAAACATTTTCCATGACTCTAAATATAGTCAGCTGTTGTGTTTGCACTTGTTTCATAATCTGCTGTGTGTGCGTGTGTGTCTCAGTTGTGTCGGCCCTCTTCCTCATTTCAGCACAGGAAGTTGAGTGTTCTGTCAGTAGCAGAGCTGCAGCCACCCTCTGTGACGGGTCATTCCTGTAAACATTTTGTGAACATGGTACTTCTCTAGTGCCTGACACACGCCGCGACCATGTCCTGTCTGGGCCAGCGTCTCTCGTTCCACACCTGATGCCAACACAGCAGTCAAACTCCTACAGGTCGGTGTCCTCATTTACTCGCATCTACTTTGAGCCTCATTAAAGATTCTGTACAGATGGAATGTTTCTATTCCCACATATTTGATGAATCATATAGTCAACTTTTATTTTACAATTTGGGAAGCGGATTGTGCAACATACACATTTCTCTAATGTCATCATGACACTGTTGGGTGTCAGAACATGGAGTGAGAGATGTTTCACTGGAAATTTGCGTCTGATCACATCGAGCCTCAGCTTTTCCCATTTTGCAATGTCTCTGTAAGTCGAGTGTTGTTTTAAGTTGTGATCTTGTAGGAAGTTGCAAAGGTTGCGGTGGAGAAGAAGAGAGAAGTTTTGTGGGTTTTTTTTTTTTTTAATTTGTTAAATAAGTTGTTACATGACAGTTCTTCTCACTTTAGGCTGGAGTGTATCTGGAGGATGGGGAACATGATGAGAGGACTCACAGCCACGGACAAGATCAACACTCAAAACCTCGACGGCTCTCAAAAGAGTAAGATCTACCCTTTACTTCAACTGCTTTTCATTTGCATACGCGTTTTTATTTTAAATACTTGAAATAAGGAATTTATATATTCAAATAACATCAAAAAGCTGATGTGAATTGCTGGCTTCAATTTGCATGACGACGTTGAAGCAAAAAAATTGGATTTCTCACAAGAAATAGTAATAAGCTCAGCTTTTATGAAACATTTTTATTGGTGACAGGTGAGACATTAGCAGCCGCTTGCTGGCGTGCAGATTGGTGGCACCTTTACTTTTTTACTATCAGAAAATAATCAGAAAAAAGCAAGTGAACATTCTAAAACTACACAGGATATCTGTTAAAAAGTGTAATAACCAAACAGTGTCATGAAAGTGTGATCTGTTTCAAGCTTAAAGAATAAAGTCTCTAAATGAACTAGCTGAATTTCAGCGTGGTGGTTTTGAAGATGTGAATATTCTGTCCATTACTATCAATGGGTAAGAAAATAAGAAACATAATGTGGAGTGAGTTCATCTGTGAGGGGTTATTTTTTACTGAAACTCTTGTCAAAAACTATTCACAAAACGACATATCTAAACATTATCTTCCATTCTGGATGGAAGATGTAATTGCTGTAAATATTGTTCTCGGCAGGTTTAGAGGACGACACGGTGGTGGTGGTTCAAGACTACCCGTCTCCTGACATCAGCGCGCCCATTTACAGAATGGGGGAGAAACTCCGAGTCCTCGCACAGTAAGAACATGTTTGAATGGTCGACACGGGTGCATTTGAGGAAATAAAATAAGAAAGACAACGTCATTTAGACCCGCAGATCAGAGAAGTGCTCGAAAGGTCAGCTGTCAATGATTCCTCTTTGTGTTTTTATGGTGAACAGGGAGGCTTATTGGTGGAGAGTTTGCTCTGTCCAAACAGGGAAGGAAAACTACATACCCAGTAGTCATGTGGCAAAAGTCTACCATGGGTAAGTTAAAGTACAGAAACTATCTTTGTCAAGTTTTCTGAACCTAAATGTCCGAATTTCCACTGAGACTTCAAGACAAGATATGATCAAACAACGATATTCACTGTCCTGGATTTCAGTGGTATAATTTGTGTATGAACTTTCAGAGAATGGCTTTGTTTTTGTCAGTTGGCTGTTTGAAGGGGTGGAGAGGCAAAAAGCCGAGGAGCTGCTGCTTCTCCCCGTGAACAGAGTGGGATCCTTTCTAGTGCGGGAGAGCACCAGTGAGAGAGGTAAGAGTCTCTATAATGTCTCTGAAATAAAGAGTGACTGCAGAGAAAACATGGCAAGTCTGATCCAAGTCATGAAAAAGACAAGAAAAACAAGAGTTTAAAGGTTTGTGGACTTTTAAACAGGAAAAAAAATGTTATTTGCTGATGTTTCCACTTGATAATATGAATTCTCAAGGAAAGAAAAAAATAATCTTTTTTTTTTTTCCTTTTTTTGGTGTAATTTGGTGTAAAAAGCTTTCATTGGTCGGAATTTCACCCACATGGTTTGAGGTTCTTGTGATGTCATTTCTTTGTCATTGACAATGAAATTAGATATCACTTCTCAACCACAGAGTACGTGCAGTGCAGTTAAAGTACAAACTGTGAGTAAATGGATACAAATAGAATCAGAGACCGAGTGTTTTCTGTCTGTGAATACATCAACATAAAACATTGACAAGTGAAATAGTTTTGTAAAAATGACTCCGTCCAGGTTCATTAGACGAGAAAAATCAATGTCTCACATGTGAAGAGTAAATGTGAAGCTGCAGGTCACATCCAGTTAGCTGAGCTCAAAAACTAGACACAAACAGACTCCGTTCAAAGGTAACAAACAGTGTGTATGATGTAAAATAAATGACTAAATAAAAACATACACAGGTATGTCTATAGGACATGGCAGTGCAGGACCGGCCTTCACGTGACTTGTTCTTTTGCAGGCACGTATTCACTCTCGGTGAAGCACAGGAGCATAAAGCACTATCGTATCTCCAGACTGGACAACAGCTGGTACTACATCTCACCCCGTCTCACTTTCCAGTGCCTTGAGGATATGATCAACCACTACTCTGGTGAGTGGATGCATAAACACAAACACAAACGTCGTGGAAATAAACAAATTGAAATGAATTGTACGTGTAAATCTCGGGCACACAAACAGACTTCTATACTCGTGCACTGAGAATAGCGCGTTCTTTAAATGGAACTGTGTCTTATCAGTTCTCAGCTTTATATTTAGACTACTTCCTGCTATGACCGATCACTTTTGGTAGAAAACAGGAAATGAGATAAATATGTGTGCCTGATAATGACCGCCGGTGCGTACAACCCTTCACAGGGTGGGTTCGAATGTACACTTGGGCAATAACTTGTGAGAACGCAAATGAATGCAAACATCAACAATATGCCATTTGCCTGACTGAGAGCAGTATAACAGTTCTAATCTATGTTTACCTTTGCAGACACAGCAGACGGCCTGTGTTGTGTCTTAACCACTCCTTGTCTGTCGGGCACAACCCCACAGTCGGACGCGGCTCCGCCTGTCGTCATGCGCCGCAACTTTGACTGGAAGAAAGTCGACAGGTACCAAGTGATGACATTCGTCACATTTCACACACAAAAGATCCAAAACAGTAGAGTAGAGTTGGAATGAACAACAGGTCTATTGTAGATATTCAAACATGTTTATTTGCCTGGTTGTTTTAGTTAATTTTGGATTTAATAACACAAAAATTGACACCAATGACATCCTTTCCTCCTTACTGTCCAACAGAGGTGGAGGACTTAAGTCCCAAATTTGAGGATTTGAGACTTATGTCGGTAACAGACTTGACTTAGACTTGACTGAAATGACTCGAAATGACTTTGACTCATGGAATATTTACCCTTTCTCAGTGGGTTAATGTTACAATTTTTTACGATAAACAGTGGGTGTCTGCTTTCGCGGCCTTGTGTACAAACCTGGCAACCGAGCGACACTTAAAATCCCACAAATGAAGGTAAGACAGGAAGTCAGTATTTTAATCTAACACTAGTTCATGTCTTGGTGAGTCAAAAACTGGTTTTGATAAGTGTGCAAAACGTGACCTCTCTTTAGCCTGAAATGAATTTCCATGCTGTATTCTTTACATCTTAGGCTCTGTAGTTTTTATTTTTATTGATGTTAATTATCTTTTTTTATATAAACTTCAGTTGTATGGAACCATGACATTGTATGAGTAATGCAGTGTTTCTGTTACTGATAAAACTCATTTGTATGTCATATTTAAATGTGGAACATCTGCAAAATCATCTTCTATGTTCATACGACTTGACTTGTGACTTGCTTGATTCTTGCAAGAAGGACTTCAGACTTGAGACTTGCATATGTGTGACTCTGCTGTCTAATAAACTAAGATTATAACGAATAATCTGCAAAAGTGAATATCCAAATCATTCTAGAATGGTTGGGATATTTCACATTCAAAAAACTAAACGAAACGAAAAATGTTTTATATATAAAAGCTGTCTGTTCTTATTGTTTGTTACTGTCATCTGATAATTACAGGCGGCAGCTGGTCAGCACGGACAGCTGCAGTGACAACACGGTGAGCTACGGAGTCAGAAACAGCATCGCCGCCTACCTGTCCTTCTCTGAGAGTCAGGACTCTGCACACAAACGGGCAAAGTGCAGGAAGGCCAAGAGTAAATCTGTGTACGCTGTCCCTGAAAACGGCCTGGGAATTATGCACTATGAAGACGACATGTAGAGGGAAGTCCCTCAAGGTCGGAGGTCAACAGAGGGGGTGTGCTGATATCTGGACTGCTACATATGCTAAACCAACCCACACATCAAAATGAAAATGACATAATCATTTACACTCAGGTGACAATTAAGACTGTGACGTTGAACTGGACAATGGTGCGTTTGAAATGTTGCGAGGGCGTTCCAGATGTGAACCGGAACTGGAACTGGAAGAATGTTGTGAATGTAAAAAGAAGACTTTATTATTTGGTAATAATAATTATGTGTACATAAACTGATTAGTCAAACTATTAACTTTTCTCAATCAGTGTTGTTAATAAACACCAGCGTAAACTTGGGCTGTGGTGAATGCTTGGAAACAACATGTGGAGTAATCAATCATGTTTGTGTCCACCTGATATCTTTTATCTAATTATAGTCTCCACTACATTTCGAGGAAAATAACTGGCTCTTTTGCGGTGAGTGGGTTTATCTGAGGTTTTTCATCGAAATGCAGCCATCTACCATTAAAGTGGGAGTCAGGATACCCAGAGATTTGTGCTGAGAATCACGGAAACTACAGAGTTTGATGTTCCTCTGACATCAGTGTGGGGCCGCACTATTGCCTCGCAGCAAGAGGGTTGCTGGTTCGTGTCCCGACTGAGTTTGCATGTTCCCCTTGTGTGTGGTTGTGTGTGTGCGCGTGCGTCCCACAGTCCAAAAACATGAAGATTTGGGGATTAGATAAATTCTCTAAATTAAATGTGGGTGTGAGTGTGTGAGTGGATGGTTGTTTGTCTCTGTGTCCCTGTGATGGACTGGCGACCTGTCCAGGGTGTGACCCTCTCGTGGAGGATAAAGCAGTAAACAATGGAAGGCTGGATATCATCAGTATGAGCCACCCAGTCAAGTGATACATGAGTTGTATAAAAACATGGATTAGAGCAGCTGTCATTATACGCATTATAAGATATTTGGTGTTGAGCAGGTAGGAGACATGGCAATGGTAAATTTGATGTCAATTCACAAATAGGAAAATAGGCTACTGTCATTTCACTGATTCATTTCTACAGCCTTTGGAGCTTGGTGTACATAATGTAAACCACTTCACTGAGAAAAAAAGAGGAACTGAAGATGAAGTTGTGTCTAAATGAGGACAGACGTCGTGAGACAACGCTTGCTAAATGTGATGCCTTCTTAAAACAGGAGAGATACTTTAAAGTTAAACTTTGTGATCTTAAACATGATGCTGCAAAATACCTCATCATTGTTACTTTGTCACCTTCCACAGAGTGGGAGTCAAGTATTGTTTTATGTGGATCTGTGTGTGTGTATGTCTGTTTGTTTGTGTTTCCGCACTTGCCAGTATGACCAACAGAGGGCGACAGGCTTGTTGTGTGAATGGGGTGAAGTCTGCCATCTCTGAATGCCTTGTTTTGAGTGAGTGAATCAAGTAGTTTTGCTTCAAGGTGACTGGAAGCATTCACATCTCATAGATAATATACTGTACATTCTAAGGGTTCCCAAGCAAACAAAGGTCAATTTTCATCATCATCCTCATCAACAAAATAAGATGATGTGCAATCTCACCGCCGCTGTGTTAATGTCCTCAGGGAACACTTTCGAGAAGTTAGAGAATGTATCTCACAAGCTGGCAACCTGGCCAAACATTATTTCTTAGTTTTAATTAAATTTACGAGGCTACCCGTGTGTGTGACAGTCTAGCCACACTCAGCGTTCTCTGTTCAGTTACAGTCAACGATCAAACAGTTGGGCTGCTGTGTTTTAAAGACTTATAAAATCTGTCTGCAAGTAACCTTTTGGGAAGTCAAGCTGGTGTGTGTGTGTGTACTTGTATTTGTTGCTTCTTTAGGACCTTTTCTGGCATAAACACTGACCTCGTCAAAAAAAAAGTAGTCCTCGTGGAAACTGAAACCTGGTCCTAATGAGGTAGAATCTCATTTCTAAAGGAACTGGTTAAGTGTCAAGTTAAGATTTGAATTGTGGTTAGGTTAGGGTTAGGGTTAGACATTAACCGGTTACGGGAGGCCACTTTGATTAGGCTGTCCAAGTGAATAAGAGTTAATGTGAGTCCTTAAAAGCATAGCTGCACAAAAGTGTGTGTGTGTGTGTGTGTGTGTGTTGGGTGGAACAATGACTGCTGCTGTCCAGTCAGCATTACTCACTCCTCACACCAGCCTGCGTCTCCACAACATGTGTAACCAGTCTGGGAAAAAAAACAAGAAAAGATAAAGAGATTATTTTCCATCTGACCATCTGTGAACTTTCACCAAAAAAAGAGGAGGGAAAAAAAAAGAAGCAAAACAATACTCCATCATCCATATAATCGCTGTGCATGTGTGTGTGTGTCCATAGTGAAAACAAAGGCTGTCAGCAGGCGAAGAGAGGATGAGTTACAGCTCAAATCCAGGAAAAGCAGACACCCACGTCGTTGCATGTTCTTAGCCAAAAGCCCCTGCTTCAAAAATGACTTTATGGAGAGACAGTGGGGAATTCAAAGTTGAAGTTCTTGTTCTCCTTGTTCTCTGTCTGAGTGTTGTTTGATGTTCCCATAAGCACTGAGGACCACCACGTCTCTGTCTGTAGGAATTGAAGGAATTGAAGAAAGAAAAGGGGAGGGGGGATAAATGATGGAAATTAGGAGATGGAGGGGATTCTTCTTCCTACAGCCTGTTGTTAATTAAGGTTCTTCTAATCTCACTACGTCCTTCACTCTGTCCTGAGGCCAGCTGTCCAAACCTCTGAATTCATCACTTCTGCGCTGGTTGCCTGCTGTAGAGCCACAAAACATCCTGATAAATGTTTGCGTTTGCGCCGTCACAAACACACTTTCCTTCAATTGAAACTGCTGCTTTCTCTCCATGGACCGTTGATTTCATTGCATCAAAGAGTGGTTAAGTCCAGATGCTTTGGAGATAATCTTTAACAGCGCTTTATTTTTACCAACCCGCGCTTCTGACTGCGTATTCATTTTTCTCTCTTAAACATATATCACACATAAATATAGTTCATTTCCTGCCAAAGAAACCCACGCATTGATGCTTTAATTTTAATTTGCTGCAAAAAACTCTAACCCTGACCTCTTTCTGTAGCTGTATACTAGATACACTGAGTACTGTATGTCTGGGCAGTTTGAAAGAAAGTGACAGAAAGTGAAAAATAATCAGGGGAATCAGGAACTTACTTTGACCAAGTGCGACTGCTTATGACCACTTGGAAATGGTGAAATAAGTTCTTCCAAAGAAAACTGTCAGCAACACTATGTGTTCACTTCAGGAACATTGCAGGAGAACATGACCTTTAATGTTGGAGCAAAGGCTTCAGCCAATACACACAACCATATTCAAGGCTGTCTAGACCAGCTGAGGAAGGCAAGCGAAAACATAAAATAAATGAATAAATAAATCAGTAATCAAGGCCCTTCACAACAAGGAATTACAAGATTCAAATTCCTGGACTTCCCGCTGGATTGATATTTTGGACCTTTGGACTCCATTACAATCGCATCAGAAGACACATTCAATGTCTTCTGTTGTGCTTTTTAGTTCTTTGTTCCTGGGTTCCCCTGGTTTTTCCCTCTTTCCCTGGTGTCCTGTTTTATTTTGTTGTTCTTCTTAGTGTTTGTGACTTCCTGTGTGTCCTGTCCTGTTCTTCCTGCACTATGATTGTCTGTCTGTCCCTACTGTATTTAGTCACTGTGCTCCCCACTGTCTTTGTCACTTTTAATGTTCTCTGACCCCTGTATGTGTATAGTTCAACTCCTTCTGTTCTCGTCCTGCTTTAGATTTTTTTATTTATTTTTTTTTCTAAAAGAAGAGAGACGTCAAGGTCTGGACATCCAAGGTCAGGCAGCGACTTAAATGACTTTTTCTGGGAAGCAGTTAAGGGAAAGACATTTGGATGCAAGGGAACATGGCTGAGCTGTCATTCGTCTTCCAGCTGTGTTGGAGCCCAGAGCATCCTGACTGCTGCTGCACTGCGAGCAAACACACGGGGTGGAGAGAGTTCCTCTTGGACAAAAGTCAATTTTCCATGAGGATAATGTTAAGCAGCTGTTTGCCACGTGGCTCCCTACAAATGATTAGCACAAGAATCGTGGCATTGTGGAAGAAATTAATTTCTTGGTAAACATAAATGAGCCCAGCTGGTGTCTTCTTATATAAGCCACATTATCCATAGACTGTAATAAAAGAGATGTGTTAAATGTTTAACTACTTAAACAAAATGTAAACTGCTAAGTACCTTTACATTATTCCTGATATTTTCTTAGAGGGGTAATTATAGGATTATATGTATTTAAAAAAAAATAGAATAAACAGAAGTCTGATACATAGACCATGACAGAGAGTAGAATACATTGGAAGTGGTCCAATGCATGAAGTACTTCCATTATCATATAAAGGCAGCAGGTGTTGGTGATGAGGAGTGGAGCACAAAGTTTGGACGCCTCATGAAGGTCTTCCGGTTGGACAGTTGAAGAAGATGAGCTGGCATCATGAGTTGAGAAAAATCTAGTGATAGGCTCAACGTGAACATGTCAGCTTGTGATAGAATGAAAACAGAGCAGACAGAACAGACAGAATATATAATTATCCTTGTTTTGCAGGAGGCAGAAATGCAGTCTTTCTGTCTGAACTATAACTTAAGCTACACGAGACCAAAACCATTCACAAACTACACTGAAACCAGTGCTTGTAGGTTGTTTTACTGCCAAAAACAAATCCACAGAGTTGTCTTCAGTGTGTGTGTAGTTTGTCATTCATTGTGTCTTTGGAGAATGGCCAGCAGGGTGACAGCCATGAAAAAGAATTAGCTTCAGGAATGAGTCGGAAAGGTACTTAAGGCTCTGTGAAACTGAGGAGCAAACGAGATGGATGGGTTTCAGGTCAATGAGCTGGCATGAGATAGATGACTGATTTGTGAGTGAGACCGAAACTAATACGTGATAGATGGCACCCGTGTTTATTTCCTGGGACGCTCTGACTGCACATGCAAGCTATTCATAATGTGAGTGAGAAAGATGAAAGTTGGGTGTCAAACACTGACAGTCAGCTGTTAAAATAAACCAGTCTTTACCACTTCCTGTTGTTCACACACTTCCGTGGCCAAATGATGTCACTGTCACTATTGTCTCTTTCGAAAGCCAACGTTTGAGGGGACCAAGAGAAACTTGTCAGTTCATTTTTGTGCAATAATATTTGCACACACACAGCAGTGCTGCAGTGTATGAGTGTTTTGACTCTGGGAAGAGAGACATCCTACAACAGTGACTGCTGCCAGGGACATTTAATTCCTCTCCCTCACAAAGGCACTTTAGACACACACACTCTCATCGAAACACCAATAGTTTTTTTTTTATCCTTTATCTGAAGCAGATGTCTAAGTAACTGACTCTGCTCATAATCTTTGTGATGCTCTTGTATCTTTAAGGGAGTAGTTTGGCATTTTAGGGAATACGTGTTTCTGGTGGAGAGATAGAGGAAAAGTTTCATGGCACACTTGTGTTTGTCTGTTAATAATAAAGCCATCATGCACTTTTCCAGTTGGCTTAGCTGTCGCACAAAAACCACAATCGATTCCTTACGTTTCCGTGAGGAAGAAAAACTATGTAAAACGATTGGTTCCTCGGCAGTTGCACTCATCAGCAGCAGCAAAACCTTTAAGGTAAATTAACAAGAGATACTTGCATTAGTTTGTTTCCATGGTAACAAAATAATTCCAGGTGGAACTAAATCAGAAGCATCCTACGTACTGTTATGGCAAAAGGGACCGATCATAAAGTTGAATTACACACACGCAGACATTTCTTTAGCCCCTGAGGTCCTCACTACCTGCAGGAAGACGCCACAAATAACAGAAAATCTCTGATGTGATTGACTGCTCTTTTGGCAGCTGATTACCGCAGAGGAAAAACCAATAATATCTTGACGCAGGACCAGCTAATCAGAGCGGCAAAGCTTCCCCGGCAAACGGCGTTTGTGAAGCTCATTGAAGAGCTCTTGGGGGGTTTCTGTGCTGGTACATGTAGGCACATTCACTGAGTGATAGGGTCATGCTTTTCCACTGAAAGTTGTCAAAGGGAGAACAGATCAATAATGTAAAATAAAGTGTCCTTATATGGCTTTACGGCACTTTCCCTTATGTAGTCTCACACAAAAGCACAATCAAAGTTCTCAGTATGGACTTTGGCAGCATATAAATCAAACTATTTCATAATATCTGCAGGGGTGTGTGTTTTGTGCTTTCCAGGAAAAGCTACTGCATATATGTCTCTAGATATCTATTTTAAAAAAAAAAGGTTATGAAGGGATTCCTGTGTTGCATGCAATATCTAAACACTGAGTTGCTGAAAGTGTTATTGATAGCCTGTTTGCAAGAACCACTTAGGGAAAAGATGGTCCAGGTCTTGCAGTAATTTCTCTCAATTTACAATATCTCATCCGTCTCTTTCGCAACCACAAACCTTGAAATCCTCAATAATGTTTTGGCCTGCACTTTCATTTAGGTGTGTCCAATCTAAATAGGAATGACAATATTACACCACACCATTTCTGTGAGTCACACAGACATCCACCTCCTTCTCTCCTGTCATACCACGCTCTCCTTTGACACAGGAGAAAATCTATCTGGATATCTTCCATGTGGAAAGAGATACTGCTGCTGTCAAACCGCCCAAACAAGAGAAGAAGCGCTGCTCGCTGTAGCAGGAGCTGACGTGGAACTGTAGTGCGCGCACGCACACACAGACGCCTGTGCAGCTGGAGACACTCAAGATGCCTGTCTGACAGTCAGCTAGTGAACCTCTAAGTCAAGTCTTGGAGAGGAGGAGGAGACGGGGTTTCATTCCAGTAGTTAAAGAACACAGACTGACAGGCTCATAAATGCAATGAACTTACTGATGAACTCATATGCAACAGTACCAGACTCCTGTGAGGTCATCTGGTAGTTAACGAGAGGAGACCTTTTGCCTCTGGCATTTGACATGAGGAACTGTCAAACATTCTCGTGAGTTTTCACAGCATGTCATCTTCTCTGACTGTGGATATACTGCATGAAACAAGTGGCATTTCCAGTCTGAGATAAACCCTGCCGCAGAGATTCAGGTGACTCGAAGAGCTATTGAATCTTGTAGCAGCTGTCATCGATTTAGTTAGCAGTTTCTGGAAAATCATCACAGGTAAAGCTGTTGAATCAAGGCCCTGTTTATTTTAAATACACTACATTTCAAGCCTGATGCAAGACGACTGCATATCTCTGGGATACTCCCTTTCTGTTCTCTGTCTCCACAGTGGTGTTGTATTTCATCTCTGAATTAATTGCACACTCGCTCTACCACAGACTGTGGAGTAATGGAAAAACTCATTACGATGGAACTTGACAGCAGAACTTTCCAAGTCTCGGTAGCTGTGATTAGATACATGGAAAAGTCATTGTGAGACTCTCTTGCTCGTGTGATCTTTTCCACCCAGTTGTGTGAATAAGGTGAAGCCATCCAGACTTAATCTGCCGCGTGCCAAAACCATTACGTGTCCACACTTTCTCAGCATCGTCTACAGTGTGCAAGTAGCACATAGAGCTAGGTATGTTTGGTATGTGATTTGTCTGGGTCACAGGGGGTTAATTTGACACATTCAGGGAGGGAACATTCCTTAATCCCTGAATCCGTTCTCTCACAGACATCTTCACTGCATAGTCCACAGTCATGCAGACTAAATACACTTTTAGGTCTGCCGTGTGAAAGACTCAAGACCAAACCAGGAGGAAAAAAAATCACGGTGAATACAAATTAGAACAGACACGGTGAGGTGAAATATCACTACAAACATTGCCCATTGTTTAACTGTTTTCATCAGAAATAAATGTATCACACCAACTAAAGGTTATAGGCTAATGTACTGTTAGCAGTAGGCTGACATCTAGTGGGCAATGTTAAAATAAGATGACACAGTGGAATCTGACTGCAGTTTACAACAGCGTGTTTAACCTGCCAAAAAAATGTAAACATGTAAATTAAATAGCTGATAATTATCACTGTAATTTTCATTTTGGGATGTTTTATTTAAATAAAACATAACTGTTTTTCACAAGGATCTTCAACAAGGTTGATCACATACATTTTCTGAAGTTACAACAAATACATTGATAATTAATAAACATTGGGGTCTTTCAGATTTGTGTAGGGGCTGTTACTCGTTGGTAATGCAGGATAAAGACTTTATTGACTTTAGGTTCCAGGTAGGGTTTGCATCCAAACTGATTGCAAGGTGATAGGGCCGAGCAGTTGATCAATTTCAAACCATCGTAGTTTGAAGCAACGCAAATTGCAAATTATACAATTGATTTATTGTGATTGTTTTGATGTTCATTGTCATTAATACATGTTGGAAATCTTTCCTATCTTGACGTTATCGTGCTTACATTAGAGTCAAAACACACTGAGTATTTAACTGAAGTGTGGCTAAAATATATATTTCAAAGCTCAATGACAATATTTAGAAAATCGCAAATACTTCAATATTTCCCCCAAAGAAACACCCGGAACCATTGGCTTTTCCCGAAGACTATCGAGTACATTCAAATGACGGACCTCGCCGTGTCACACCATTTGCTGTCCGTCAAACAAAGTCGTGTGGAGTAGCAGCTACATGATAATTGTATTTAAAAAGTGTTTTTAAAACCTTTGATGGACGAAACTGAGCAGAAAGACACTGAAGACAATGCGCCTTCCGTTATCGATCGGTATTACACGCGGTGGTACAGAGCCGGTAAGTAAAAGCTGATCAATATCTGTAGATGTTAGCTGTGACTAGGGAGCTAGCGTTAGACGAACTTAGTGCCAGAGAGAAAGAGATGTTTATGTGATGTCATATAATTCAAAATGTCACGAAATACTTTAAATTATTGTTTCTATTTTATTTAGATATGAAGGGGAAGCCGTGTGAGGACCACTGCATCCTGCAGCATTCAAACAGGTATCAGTAAATTGTTAAACACCAGGTGGTGATAACATTCTGATTACTAGTTTAATAGAAGTGAAGTTTACTGTGATTGACCTGTAATAAAAATGGTAACTATCTCTGTTGGGTCTACTGTGCCTGCCTCAGTCAATAATGAATAGAGTTTATTTTGGTTATGTATTTATTTATAATGGGACACTACATATTAATGAACATGTAATTGTAAAGATGCAGGATTGTAGCCAAAGTTAATTTCCATCTTCAGTCACGTGGCAGGCCAGTGCCATCCACAAAACACAACACAAACAATGACAGTAAGTTTTAAGTGCAGAATGAAAAGAGACAATGTTATATATATTGTTGATAACAGACCAGGAAAAGTGCTAAGTGTTAAAGTGCATTAGTGATAATTTGTGCAAGTTGTCTTGTATATACAGTATATGTGTCTATATATACATATGGCACATAATCATATATATATATATATATATATATATAGTGCTAATAAATGCAATAGTGATAATTTGTGCAAGTTGTCTTGTATATACAGTATATGTGTCTATATATACATATGGCACATAATCATATATATATATATATATATATATATATATATATATATATATATATATATATATACATACATATGTATATATGTTGTATATGTCTATTTTGCTCGATGAAGAAAATATATATCTGCTGCAACATGATAATGAAAAATATTATGTTCATTTCACTACAGAAGAGAATAAATAGCCTCTGCAGTAGGGTGCATGGAACAGGGTATATATCGGTATCAGATATATCACTTCTGATATATTGGCATATTGAATATCGGCAAAAGTCCAATGTCATGCATCCCTACTCTAATGTATCTATGTGTATGTAATTTGACTGATGCATGTTGTAAAACATTTCTAATACATTGAACTGAAAACAAAATACAGCTTTAATAAGGTGCAGAATTCACAGCACAATGGGTTTCATTACTAGGCAACTGACTACCAGTTTCAGTGCACAATTCCTATGATCATGCTCTGTATTTATTTGGGTTTAGTTTTTTTTTTTAATGGATTTAATTTACATTCAGTAGAAATATTTTACATATTGAAGGGATATAAAAAGTACTCACTTTTGAATTTATAATTGCAGATTATGTGTTGTCACATTAGCAGAGACTCACCCAATCCTTCACAATGGACGGACAATCAAGAGCATCAACTACCAGATCAGTGATGGCTGCAGTCGTCTGAAAAATAAAGTATCTGGGAAGTCCAAGCGGGTATGTCTTTTCTATTGATGATTTTATTTTCTTTGCAAACATTTGCTGTTACGTATCGTGATTACACTCTCAGTTCTTACCCCATGTTGTAGGGCGGTCAGTTTCTTACTGATTTTGCACCATTGTGCAGAATATCATGCACAGATGAAACTGAATACACAATCTACAGGTGAGGCATCGGTGTTTTCTAGACACACATTCTGCTTATTTGTTTGTCACTGTGACCCACAAGTTTATCATCTTTTTAGCTGCATTCGTGGCCGTCTTCTTGAGGTCAATGAACGAATTTTAGAGACACCTTCACTCTTGCTGGAAAAGGTAAATCATTATTTTTTATGTAATTATTCAATCATTATGATGTTCACATTTAGGTGCCATCAACAGTATGTTCCTCTGACCCACATTTGTGCATCTATTAATGTAAATGAACAGAAATTTACTTGTTTCAATCCGCACAGCCATCCACTGAAGGCTACATCGCCGTCATCCTGCCAAAGTTTGAAGAGAGCAAGAGCATAACGGAGAATCTCCTGAACAGAGAGGACTTTGAAAGCGTCGTCTCCAAACGTAGTGTTGCCGAATCACAGCCCTCTTGACAGGACTCATGTCAGAACTGTTTTAGAATAACTCATCTTACTTTCAAATCTCACCACCAGTCCTTTTACATAACTATTATTTACACTCAATGGCCACTTAATTAGGTACAGAGTGGCAGGAGTGGCACCTGCTGTGGTCTCCTGATGCTCAGTTTGACCTGCAGCAGGTTGTCTTTACCATGTTTACATGCCTAAATGAATTGAGTTGCTGACATGCGATTGGCTCATTCAATAGTTGCATTGTGTTAAAAAGTGTACCTAATATAGAGGCAGGCGAGTGTATAATGTAAAAGTTGCACTATGTCTTTATTTTACAGTGTTTTTGAATGTTTTAGGAAGCTTTTCTGGTAGTGAATTTTCATTTTCAAAAACATTCATGCTTTGAATGCTGTGATTAAGTACTTGCACAAAGTAAGTTTAAGTATTTTTGTAAAATATTAAAAACAACCAACACAGGTCTAAGAAAAATATTGTTTA
Source organism: Solea senegalensis (assembly GCF_019176455.1). Lineage (NCBI taxonomy): Eukaryota > Metazoa > Chordata > Actinopteri > Pleuronectiformes > Soleidae > Solea > Solea senegalensis. Next base: position 76,434 of record NW_025320909.1, on the reverse strand, counting down.
ATTTCCATGTCTCATTTTTTTTAGCCTTTCACTAGTCAAAAGAATAGATGATCCAAAACTAGATCTGATTTCTTCACTTCTGTTGAGCCACTATAATACCCAGCATCCTTAGCTGCTCTCACACTATACAAAGCATCTCTAAATCTTAATATATGTTTATTTTTCATCCACGCCCCGTACCAATGCCATTACCTTAGGATAAACACTATATATACTGTCTATTTGTGATTCAAGTACCAGATTATACCATATACCACTAAATATAACACATTGGCCTATTCAGCAACTTCACAATGATAGTCTTCATTACAAGTACACTTCAAGGCTCTATGTGGCAAGGGTGCCAAATCAGAATTAGCTCTCAATTTCTTTGTGAAAAATAAGTCAGGATATAATAGCTTACACAGAAGTATGGTATGACAATATTGGAGATATTGTAAAGTAGCATCTCTGTGATGTGAACATTAATCTAAATATCTCACCAGTCCTTCACACTGGAGAACTAAGCTTTATATTTCATAGTAGCAAGCTGAAGATTACAGCGTCTTCATGAAGACAATATTTGGCATTGAATGAGGATTTTTCTCTTTTTGTATTTTGCTTCTAAAATGGCACATGGGGAATGTAACATATACTATAATCCTTTGGAAGTTATACATTGATCACATAGTATGAGCCATTTCAAATACTTAATCTTACATTTACACATGAGTTATGCAGGTGTGATGCTGACAGTAGTGCTGTGATCATGTACAGAGTAGTACCACAATGCCTAACGTTACATTACAACTATTAACATTACAAACCAGTGGCATATTAATCATAGGAGACATGTCACACAAGGGTTTTGATAGCGTCATGCAAAATGTGATTTCATGTCACACTTGTTTTTTTTTTACTCGTTTGACTAATGTGTGCAACATATCTATAGTACGCCACAACGCGTGTTGCAGAGGCACATTGTGAAGACAGGTGTATGGCTGAGCTGAGCATTAAATGGAGTCCCTTAATGATCTACCTTCAGTTTATCAACTTAATGATGAGAGAAGTGACTGCAATATTAGCTGTGTGCCAGGCCTTTCCTTGGAAGAGACAAAGTCTCAGGTGTTGACTGATTGTCTCCATCTTGTGGACTGTGGCTGAACTGGTGCTTAAAAACTACCCAGGTTTTAAACCGCCTATGGCCACACAAGGCTTAGATCTGCTTTGTCTGTAAACCTTCTAACTCATCCACCAGACGACAAATACGAACTCAGACTGGCCCTAAGCCACCATCTTCACCCCACAGCTCTGGCCCACTATGGTGGGAGAATGAGGTGGAGAAGAGTAAGGTATTTCCTGGATCCATGTTTTCCAGAAAGGTAGGGTGGTCTATGTGCTGCTCCAAGGGAGAATAGTGAACAAATGAGGAGGTGACCATTTCCTGGATTATTTGCCCTCCAGCAGGTTGAGACCGGCCATGTGCTGCTCCAGTGATTTGACACCAAATCCGTTGCTGTTCTTGCCGTTGAGAGCTCCGTCCTCTTTGACCGGTGTGGATGCATCCTGCCTCTCCCTCCAGTCATGCGAGGAACCCAGGCTACTCTTCTCGGACTTGTACTGTAAGGAAAATGACCGTTGAGCTTTGTGAGAAAAAGCTCCTCTCTTAAATGTACGTGAAGTCCTTTTTGCATTCTCACCTTCTTGTTGAGTTTGTTACAGAAAGGGAGAAGGGAGAGAACCACAGCCAAGACGCCTCTTGCTGTCTGAATAGATGAGTCCACCTAGAGATAAAGAAAAAGAGAGACTAAATCACAACCTTAAAAGTCCACAGTGTAACATTTAGTGTTATTGGGCTGTCACTTTTCATCTGTTTGAACTTTCGGTGGAAAGTTCATGCTCGAACCATGAAAACCCATTCAAGCTCAAAATATAGAATCTAGAATTGCCAAGTGCTACACTCTGGATAGCAAAATAACAAACAAATCTGCAGGATCAACTATAAGCTTCGCAGTTAGCAGCAGCTTCACTCTGTAGTGGAGATCTGCAGGCATTACAAACAGGCAGAGCAAAGAGTGTGTGTGTGTGGAGGGGTAGCGTTATCCAAAATGGTAGAGTGAGGGGGAGAGTTGTGAAAGTGCATTTACATCCTTTCTGATATGCAAAGGCAACTATAGTTCCCCGACATATATGAGTCTCGCATATATTGCACTCTGCAGTCTCACTGCCACTGATAAATAAGCACTAGACCTTTAAGAGGAGACATAGCTAAACAGTTTGACATATAAGTAAACATTTCATCATCATTGCTCTGCCAACCCTGAATGAATGATAAAGTAAACATCAGGATGGAGGGAGAAAAATGGCAGTCATATCAAAGAGACGCTCATTAATCAGTAGAGAAAGCACTATTCTTCATCTCTTCCTTTTTGAACCTTCACTACAAGGTGACCTAAGGCAGCTCACCCCTGTCCGTGACGCTCATTAAATTCTCAGACGTTCATTAATCTGACACCTTGTGTTCGATAATGATGTCGCGCGCAGATCACTCAAAGATTACGCCATCGCCAGTAATGAAGTAACGGTTGGAGTCGTGCTCCGTTGTGTGTTTCACAGATGCCCCTCTGTTGTTGACAATGTTGATGCCGTCAGAAAGCTGCCGTGAGTGTGATCTCTCTGTGCGAAATTACTCGGTTGACGTGTATCAAAAAATAGCAGCTTCAAGGCAAAACAACCCCCTGATTAATTCTTAGAAAATTGGACACACAAACCAAAGCAAATAACAGACAGACAAATAGACACACACACACACACTTGTACAGCTATCTTAGCAAGGACACTCATAGACATAATGCAGTCCCTAGCTCCTTACACTAACCTTAACCTAATTGTAACCCTAAAACCAGGTCTTAATCCTCGAAAGGCCTGTTAAATCTGTGTGGACCAGACAAAATGTCCTCACAAAGATAGGTTTGCTTGACAATTGGTCCACACAGCCTACGAAAGATGTGTTCACACACACACACACACACAGAGGTCTTTAATGTGTACCTTCTGGAAGGTGGCAGTCTTGCCCTGTACGGGAGTCTTGGCTCCCGTCTGCAGCTGTTGGCACAATGCCACCAGTTTCTCCGTCTCTGTCATCACCGCAGACTTTTCCTCATCAACCAGCTGGAACGGAGAGCAAGACAGACGTCTTTCAGGGACAGTGGAGGCGGTTTATGAAGGGACTTGCGTTAATGTGCACACGCAGACACTGACACAGCGACTGAACTGGATTTACGGTGTTCTCGTCAAAAACAAATCGCGCATCGTAAAACGAAGGATGAAATAAATTGGAAGTTTAGTGTTGCTTGATGTAATCAATCAGCAACAGCCAGGACATGATCTACTGCTTAAGTCTGTTATCCAGCTGAGTTAATCCCCACATCTCAGTCGTGGAGGCCATCAATCTTCTTCAGTTACATGAAAGCAAGAGGCCACGAGTGACCCCAAAAACACGCTGCTATTCAGGGTGGTCAAAAGTACACAAAACCTCTTCAATCTCATGATGCTCCAGTATATTTGCATAAATGGGTACATATTTTTAATACGGGCACAGCAGTTATGCTATGGGAGCGGACAGTGAGACAGGGGGACTTCATTAGCACCAGTTTGCTTGATGTAATTAATCAGAGAGCACATGACAAGCTAAAGAGCCGGGCCTCCTGATTATGAATTAGTCCTGGGTGGTTGCCGTTGACTCCTACACCCTCTTCCCCTCTGCACGTGTACACAAACACACACACACTCACAGATGCAGCAGTGACAAATAGCGGTCATTAATGGCTGTCAAAATCAGGCCATTTAATTAAAACTGGAGAACCTGGGGAAGAAGTTACTGAAGCTACGTTTGTTTGCCGGTGAAAGTGCGTGACAGCCTTAATTTCCTGCTCTCACTTTGTGATTTATAAAGTGGACCTGGCACCGTGGCAGAGTGGCTGACATGGGTGTTGCAGTGTCCTTAAAATGATAGCTGCGTGTACATAAGGGTAAGCAGTTGAAATGTTCAAAAGGAAAAGAAACTGTTTCTTCACTCTAGCTTTCGCTTCTGTTTACTTTTATGCTGAATTCTACATCTTCCACTAAATATTCTTTTTATTTATTTATTTATTCCCCCTTGGTCTTCTCTAGTTTAATCAGATCCCAGCCGAGAAGCAAGGGCATGGTATATTAAAATATAATATCAATAAAGTATCTATTTACTATTACACTGCACTCACTCCATTGCTGCTAATATAAAAGTATCACGTCTTCCTGGTTATGTAATACACAGAAGAATATTGGGTTTTTATTCCAAAGTGTGTAATGTGCAAGAACATCTGAATTATGAACATCAGTTTGCAACACATGGAGTGTTGAAAACACACGCGGCAAATACAAATACACACAAAACAAACAATGTGTACAAAAACTGTAAATCTGTTGTTGGAAACATTTTCAGCCTGATCTGACGGAAGCGTTTAATGTGTGCGTGTTCCAGAGCAAGTGAGGCTGATTTGTTGTCTTAGCACATACCTGGATGGAAAAAGTGCGGAGAGATGAGCACAGCTGGAGCCCTTCTTCAGAAAGAACCTTCAGAGTTCACAAACACACACACACACGCACACAGAACCAAAGAAAATAAAAACACTTGCACAAATATGGGCAAAATTATGATTCTTTTCAACTGCTACCAGGAAGTCGCTCAAAAGCAAAAAGCACACTCTGTAAATGTTTTGAGATTTTTTCATTTTCTCTGCTTCTTATCAGCGTGCCTCCCCGTCTCTTTCCCCTCTCATTCCTCTTCCTCTCTTATCTTTCTTGCTCCCTTGCAAGTCGAATAAATCCTTGCTGACATTTTCGACACAGGTTCTATGGAGCGCTCCACATTACTGGCAATAATCCCAATTCGACAGGATGTGTCCCTCTGAGCAGCTGTTTGCCCAAGCGCGGCCACCAAAATAAAATACCCCACGACATTTACGTCCCTGTCGTGCCCTGTTGGTCGTAAATAATGGTAAACTAGTCCTGACTAACCTGATGATTTACCAGTCACAGGATATTTTTTGTTTGACTGAAACTACATGAATAAAACAGGAGGTAAAACAGTGCAGACGGTGAAGAGAAAGGGAGATTAGCACATGTGGATGCACATACCTCGGCTTGATGAAAAAGATCTAGTGTTGTTTTCAGCAGCCCCTCCCCTCTGGGGGATCGATATGCGACACAGAAAATGAGACGGAAAAATGGGTGAGGGAAGATGGATGGTGTCAAAATACATGCAGAACAATCAGTGGAACATATAATTTTGCAGTCATTGTATTGTCAGAATGACTCATAGTCATGTCAACTGTGGCAAGGCCTGCTGTGTATTGATTGCTGCTAGCTGGGGACTCGAGTGAACGCTGAGCCTCTAAAGAGATTCATGGAAGGTTAAGAGGCTTTAAAGTGGTGAGATCTGAAATGTAACAGGTCCAGCACGCTGCAAATGAGATATCTGAGCATGTGTGTGTGTGGGATGGGACCAGAAGGCTACCTGGTAAACAGGTACATGTTGTAGGCCATGCTGGCGAGGCTCTGGCTCTGTCGAACGATATCATGTTCTTGTTCCTCCCATTTTTCCACCTCCGTGTCCACGTCTGATGACAGCAGACGCAGCTCAAGCCCCAACTTGGCCATGCTTGTCTGTTCCTGCACACACACACACACAAAGCAACACACACAAACGCAAGTCATTCTATATGGGGAAGACTGAGGTGTAATGAATGTCATTATAGGAATGTACATTAGCAAATGTATGGGACGTTTTCCTTTGTTAACAACGCTCAGAACTTCTCCAATCAGCATAATCCTGCTTCCTCTGGTACAGCACGTGAAAACCGCTGCCCAGCAAAATCGCAGCCGGTTATAAAAACAAATCAATTCATGACGCGAGTGTTTTTTCCAAGAGATGAATATACTGCTGTCAGAACAGGGTGCGAGACGTGTCGTAGCTGAAAGCCAGAGGAGTTTATGGCGCACGCTACCTCCGCATCCAACTTGACAGCCTTGGCAGTCTTCAGGTTCACTGAGTGTTTCTGTGGGAAAAAGAGAAAGGCATTAATCAAAGGATTAGAAGCCATTGTTTGGTGTCTGTGATATTCATGAGGGTGGGTGGTGTGAAACTCACCCCGGGTCTGGGCAGCGACAAATAAGATCTTTTATCTCCTAGAAATAGAGAATTAAAACAATTAATAATAATGCTCATAATCAATCAACAGTACATCCTATCCTTAACCCTTTAACACCTTTTTTTTTGATTATTTTAACAATAAAAGGACCAGAGAATGTTGTGCAAAAGTTCTTTGGGCCATTTTTCCAGTATAACTTCTTCCAATATCTGGCAGTTGTTTACAATTTACTGCAAAAAAACAAAAAGGGTTATTTAGAGAAACCCTGCAGTTGTACACGAACGGCATATTTTGCGTATAAACATATTTACATTAACATTTGTTTGAGTCTTTGTCTCTCAATGGGCAACAAAGATTATCTGACCTCCTGAAACAGCGCGCATGAAAATAACCACACGTTGGCTTTGACGTGCAACTTCTCAGCTATCAGAAACCGTTGGGAGTTTTTCCCGATAGCACAAAACGTCGCATAACCATGGTAACGCCAAGTGCGCTTGTGCAAACTTAAAGGGTTAAAATGAAACACCGCCTTTATAATTTGTCTTTGTATACTGTGTGTACATATTCAGACTTTTGCAGCCCATTAGGGTTGGCGAATATGATTCATTGACTAATTACGGTAATTAAATTGTTTTTTAAATGTACCCATAAACACAAAAAGCATGGCTCCTTTCAACCAACTATGGGGGCGTCAAACCTGCCATCGTTCATATGATATTTTAGCAGAGTGCGATGGACGCCGATCCTTTTACTCGCTGAGCCGCACCTCATAATATTTATCGCACTTTACGAGAGAGGTACTCGATAACACGCCACAAGAGCTTCCCACTGTCTTTGACATTTTCTTACAGCGCGTGATTCAAACATTGGTTCAAAGACGAGCGAATGAACCACGGCTGCAAACCTACACGAGTAACTGCATGTACCTGGAGTCTGATTCTCTGTCAGTGTGGATACAAAGAGCTGCGTTGTTAAGAGGCACTGTCCATGACTTAAACATCTCGGGTAAATGGCTCGATAGTGAATAGGGTGAAGGAAGAGAGGAGGAATGAATGCACCAGTGTATAACGGCATTGACATGGATTCTTTCAGAAAATACCTCCCACAGTCCTTGATGATTCATTTTTGATTAAAAAAAAAAGGATGCCGCCTGTTTTTGCTTCAGGTTGAACTTTCATGAAGGAAACTCGAGCATTCGACTGTGAAAGTTCCTGTACAGTCTTCTGCTTCTCTGAGTGCTGTCTTGTCTTTCCGCCGACCCACCGAGCCAAACACCAACATCATTAACTGGACATAAACGCACCTCGTTTGCCTTCAAAGACGTCGTTGATCTCTCTCAGTAACAGCGCCATGTCACAGAGCTGCGACTCCCAGGCCTCACAGAAGACTTCCAGGTTCTCCTTCGCGATCTTACTGGAGGGGTGCAGGGCCAGCGTCTGCGCCGCCGACATAATCTACACCACGAGAAGAGGAATAATTGAGTTACGCTGGTCTGTTAAGACATTATTCAAAGCAAGTCAGTAAGTAAAGAAAGTAAAGCACAGTCCATGTTTGTTGACAATCCAATTATATGCAACTAGTGATGTAAATGTAAAAAAAAACAAACACAAAATAAACATGTTACATGACAAAAAAAAAGAAAAGCGTGGCAGCTGCTATTTCTTTCTAAAACTGGATAATGACTAAACCTGAGGCATACATATGTTTGAAATAAACACAGTTAAAAGATGTTTTTGGTAAATAGTTTTACAGTTATATAACCCTCTTCTGTGTCTCTCTGCTCTGTGGGTAATAAGTGAGCAACAGTGCTCTCAGAATAATCCTCTTTAATCAACACCAGCTTATCATGACATTAAAACACCCAACTTTAATCTCTCGGGGCTCAAATCAGAGCTTCAAAATAACTGCCATTTAACAGCGTGGAACTAAAATGACCCAGATGTAACAGACATGAAAAGGGAATCTTGAAGACGTTAGTTTCTACAACACAGCACCATTGAAATATTCCCACTATTATAGCAGAATTGAATTTCCCGTTTTAAAGCATGGGCACATCAGATCAGTATGCAGCTACGTACGTGTGTGACAGCTATCTAAAGAAATGACACAAAACATGAACAAACAAATGTGCAAATACACATACACAACCTGTACTCATCCCCTGCAGTGTACCATTTAATAGCCAATTACCCTCTGGGCCACCTCCTATTACTTTGAGCAGACAGAGAGATATCACCACCATCACCCACTACACCACGGCATTATTGATTGATCGACCTTTGAACTTAGGAGCGGAGTCATTACTGCAGAGTCATGCGGGGCCTGACATTAGCACCGCAGGACAGGAACATTCTACACTGCTGGATAATTACTGCCATGGATGCTTTCCAAGTGCAAACATAATTAGATCTGGGATAGTGGGACTAGGTGGACAGCATGTTCTTAGCTATGTTGAATAGATGGCAGGTGTGGGAGGTAAACATAGGGGACATTAAGCCATTTTCCCCTTTGTTCACCACACTGCATTTAAGTAGAATATTTATTTTAGACCCGAATCGGTGTGTGTGCGAACAGGTTGACGTCAGTGAAAGGTAATCAGTGTTTTTAGAAATTAAATGTCTGTTTTGTGTCGTTCTGCTGCCATTTCCATGTAAAGTCAATGGGGCCTCATAATGAGACACAACAATCAATAAAGAAAACATTGGGATTAATATTACCTGTGGACCAATGACATGGAAGGTCTCCTCAGCGTGTATACAGGTAATCTCCAATGGCTCAGTCCCCGACACATGGCACAACAACCGACACGTCTGGAGGGAAAAATAGCGGAGGGAAAATGGTTTGAGTGGATAATGAGGGAATATTTATTCCAAATGTTCAATAGAGAGTTTCATGCCAGAGCTTCTTTTTTTTTGGATAAATGCATCTTAACAAAACATACTGTACACGTTGCTGTTAGGGCCACGAGCAAAGGCATGACAAAACCTGCTGTGCGTGGTGTTTTTCCTGCTCAGTATTTGTATAATCAAACCACATGTTGGCATTCATTTGGCGGAGGTTTAGGAATGTACTCTACATTCTGATTCATCTCCAGCACCATGTTTTTGCTTGCATTAAGTGCTTGTGGCATGATGCTGGCATCAAAGGAATTTGTTTTCATCAACTTTGCAGCTAATGATACCCCCACACACACACACACACACTTTGTCCAAGAAGTATGGAGGATGTTTTAAACTTGCACTACTGATATCCATTGCTGTATTTTATAACTAAAATACACCTACCTCCACCAGCTGCTCCTTCTGCTCAGTGAGTGTGCGCGAGTACTCCGCCACTGCTTCCAGGTTTCCCTCAGCGCCCGCGGCTTTGAGAGAGCGCAGAGGCAACTGCTCTCCGTGAACTTTCAGCAAGTCAGAGGCACGGATGACTGCCACTTTATGGAGCTGGAGGAGGAGGAGAGGAATCAGAGATGAAGGTGTAGAATGAGGACAGGAGGGAGTTAGACCGGGTGGAGAAAGTGCAAGTGTACAAAAGGTGAGAGAGAGAGTTGAAGTTGTTATATGATGAGCTGACGGACAGACAGAGACAGACAGACAGCTGCAGTAGAGCTGAAAAATGACGTAGAAAGGAAAAGAGGGAAACCAGCAACAGAAGCAGAACAGTACGTGACAAACATTCAAGTCAGGCCTGTCCGTCCCCATAACTGAGGACATTTATTCAGACTCGGAGGCCAGATGAGCAGAGCAGAGGAAAGACTGCTCCTCACCTCACGTCTGAGGTCACTGACGCTCTGGCATGTCTTCAGGATGGCCACCTCCATGTCCTCTGTGGCCTCTTTGGCTTTGGCAGACTGCTGCTCAAGAGGGACAGAGAGAAAGAAAGAAGAGACTAGAGCATGAGACACGGCATGATTTTACAGTCTCTCTGTCCCATACACATCTGTACACTACTATTCTTCGACTAGTTGGAATACAAACACAGTCAACAAAAATAATAATAATAATAATAATATTTTTCTTAAGTAGCCACAATGAAACTCAAGAGTGCAAAGTGAAAATAGCAGAATGCTAATGGCAGAAAATCCGCCTGCTCTATCAAAACACTGCAGAATCTCTTGTCTTCAGTCATTTTTCCCAAATGACCTTCATCTGCAAAGGCTAAATTAGAAACTACTATACAATGATGTAGCAGCAGCAGCAGCAGCATCTGCCGTGTAACTGCACACACACACAGAAAGTTTGCAGGGAGGAAGTGCATTATAAACACTTGTGTTTCATTTAGTTCTGAAGGCCAAACAACACAGGTAACACCACTGAAATCCAATGGCGAGTGGACAATTTAAAAGTGCTAATCAAATAGAGTGAGATGAGATAAGAAACATTGAGCGCTGTCGTCCCAAGTTGAAAACAGTAACAGCCATTACTTTTGTCACTTTTTTATTCGAAATCATGGCACACATGAGTGGACATAAGGTGATTAACAGCTGGTGCACTGCGTGTGGTAACATACCGCCTCAATCCAGTGGTGCAACAGCTGCTGAGTGTCTTGGCGCACCAGCTGGCACAAAGTTAGGATGGCCTGCCGCTGCTCATGGCTGGTGTAGGCCGAGTCAGTGAAGTCCTCCAACCGCTCAACCAGCGCCTCCAGCTGGCTGCCCATGCCCTGGGGTGATAAGGAGTACAGGTTCTCGCGCAGGCACTCCACACTAGACTGCACGAGTGGTGAGACGGGGAGAGAAGACGGAGGACAGGGGTTAGGAATAGGGGAATATGATTGAAAGGAGAATTTTATGGATGGGACAGAGGAGAAAGGGACGGAGGCAGCAACAAACACAAGGGCTCTACTTAATGTGCTGTGAGGGAAATGAAATTATGATCTTATTATCATTAAGCACTTGACCTCATTATTAAATAACAGCCTTAGCCTTACCTTGAGCCATTAAAGGGACATAATTAATTCTACAAACAGCAGCTCAAGTACACAGCCATAAAACCTGATGCATTTTTGCCTGTTCCATCCTTTATGTGAACTGGCACATTTTGGTTTTTAATAGGAGAAATGATCTCTGCTTAATGTGTCTTAAGATAAGATGTTTTTTTGCAGCAAGTGCAACAAAGCCATTCATTTAAAAACAATAAGCATCTCCTGTTCCTCTCATTAAAAATACTTTCTTCACTTTCCTCTCAATGGAAAATGCTTCTTTTTATTCCTCCTTTGTTTTTTTTGATTAATCAATGTTCACTTCTTTCATTTGCCAGTGCACAATAACGACAGAGAAAATGTGACGTAGGTTTATTGGTGATTCATTCAACCTTATGACAGAACAGGTCCGCTGATTCCTGCTGATGAGCCGAGTCACATGTGTTTTTGCTGCAACCAAAAAACTCAACCCTCACACAGAGCTAATCATTCTAGCGTGTCATGTGTGCTGTAGTTCACAAGTCGACACGTGTCAGATGAGCGGCGCACAAGTTCACCACTATGTCTATTTTCTGATCCCACCTTGAAGTCCTTGATGCCGTTGTAGATGCTGGCAGGAAGCATCTTGTTCTCCCCACAGCTCCGTGCCTCAGTGACTATCTCGATGACCTGCTCCAGGGCACAGCGCATTCGGTGGAACACAGCGTCTTTGTTGATTCGCGCTGACTCGCAATCTGGGTGCCTCAGGCAAGTCTTTGGAAGGAATTCAGGGGGAAATGTCAAAACTTGTGGTCTCTGCTACTCTAGTCAACTTCTGTTAAATTCAACCACATTTATTCACTCCTTTTGTTTTTTTTTTGCATGATTGTTTGACTGAGCCTGCATTGACTGCGACATGTATGAAATGAACTCCAGCAGACCTTTAATAATCGAGCTGCAGATAAATCATCCATAACCCTTGCCCTGAGGCCCATTGTTGGTGGGCCAGCAGTTTTACCTTGGAGGCAGTAAGAAGCATCATGGTGCATTTCTCCAGCACTGCTCTGGCTGCTGCCATCCTCGCTTTTTTCTTCTCATCCTTCAAGTCCTACAGCACAGAAATTGAGAAATTGAGAAGTGTCTTTCATGTTGGTATGAAGGGACACGGATTACTCCCTGTATTCCAAAGAGAAATAAACAGCTCAAATTAGATAGATACAGGATTCGGAAAAGGCGGCTTAATCAACTCCTTTCCTGGCACTTAGCCATAGATTACAAAGACGATGTGATTACCTGTCATTATTTTTTGCCTCTGTGCTCGCACGGCTTGAATAGACGAAATAGTAGATTTTCTAAAGGGGATGTTTGAGTGGGAGTGAACACAACAGAACAAGACAAAGAAAACCAGGGTGGCAAATTAGGAGGGTGAGCATTAGCTGTGGCGCGTTGGGAAAAGGCATGACGTGTGTGTCAAAACACAAGCCCTGCTGAAATTCAGAACGAGGGGCGGCGGACCCTCCCTCTCTGTCTAAATATCACAGCCATTGCACTTCACGCCACATTCTGCAGGCGAAGCGTTTTAACTACAGATGCTGAATGTGTGCGTCAGGGTAAGATTAGCAGCTTATAACAGTATGAAGTTACAACCACAAAGTTGAACTGTTTTTTTTTTCCCCCCCTTACAGACTGGGACGAAAGTTTTTAGGTTGCAAATTTGCTAAAAGTGCACTGCATAAGGAATCTGCCCCTGAATGCATAGGTCAGCTCATATTAATGCTGAATCGTGATGAGAAATATGAGTCATAACTGACTCTTTTCACAGGTTTAGACAAAGATTAAAACATTAATAGACACAGAGGAATAAGGGCAATTTGCAAAAACAATAAACGCAGATTCACTAAACACTGTTTGAATGATCGATTTGCTCTGAGTAATCCTGTGCATTCATAGTGTGTATCCCACACACATTCAGAAAACCATATTAAGCACATCTACATGAATAAACAAGGTGTGTTTAGTGTTGCAGAAAACAATGGACAATGACCAGATGTCCATAAACCACACCATATCAATATGCAGCTATGGCCCACGTTAAACCTCATGCACGTCCCACTTACTTGGAGATTCTGACACACTTCAAACAAACAAAAAAAGCAGGGGAGTATGTTGAGATGCTACTCACATTCTGTCTGTCTCCTGTGAGGTGGGCAAACTCCACCATCTCATTGCCAAACTGGCTGAAAATCTGTACAAATTCCTGAAAGGTGCTGACTCTTTCCAGATGGTCAAGGGTTACCAGGACCTGAGAGGAATGAGAAGATCAGAGTCGTACGGCGAACAGCAACATATGGCTTGTGCTATGCTGGAAGGTGCAGAAATCCATGTTCATATTCAGAAAGAGGAAGAGGGAGAGTCTTTATGAATATACTAGTGTTTTCATATTAGTTCTATACTTTCTTTGTGGTATTTAAGACTCAATTTTATCAGTGATATCCTACAATAGCGATAGCAGATTAAGCCTTTCTTAACCTGCATTTAAGTTAATGGCAGTCCACATAGGAGCTAATTTAGCTGCTGGGGGTACACTAGTTGCCAGGGCTAAAGCAGCAGCTTTTATCCAGGCCAGACAAAGAGGAGGAAGAGATGTAATTGTGTTTGCCAGTAATGGAGAACAGGGGGGCTGTTGACTGCCTGTCCAAATGAGGCTAACCACTCATGATTAGGCCCCCTGTTTCCATTCTTGGCTCAGTCTATAGTGACATCCATATCACACAGACGGACTAAGAGAATAGCCAGGTGCGGTGCAGGGAGACAATATCTGGCTCTGTGTTTTTTTATGCGGCCGCTAAATGTGCTGCTTTCCTTCAATTACCTGCAGAGTGCTCTTTCAAAGAGCCAGCGCTTATACCTGTTATAGGGAGTAAAGGGAGGAGAATAGAGTCTACGAAGGTGAGTGTGTGTATATGCATGTGGACCGTCGGGTGAGTAAATAAGAGGGTTCGTGAACTTCTAGAAAGGGCTGCGTCATCTTACTGCTTGTCTCACCTTGTTCCGTGACGTGATTATCTGTTTGATAACGATGCGGTCAGCCAACACCAGGACTTTAGTGACCGACGACAGGAGCAGGCGTGCGGCTTTCACCATCCCTGTCCTATCGCTGAACACTGTGGAGCGTCCGTCAGACTGGGAGGGCAAAGCCGAGCCTACGTCTGTGAGCTGGGCTATGGCATCTCCTGGAAAAAAAAGGAGTGGGAAGGATGGGTAGCCGTTCAGCTGTGGTGTTGTGGTGTCATTGTCTAGAGACAAGAATTATTTGAAGCAACCAGATTAAATCAGGCTGTAGAGGAGGCTTGTTTTTCTGCTTGCTGAATCAACAAATCGGCAGGTGGGAAAAGACAGCGGAAGCAGGAGTTTGAAGAGGGGAAATGTCTGTTGGTTGAGGAGCTGGATATTGACTGGGTATCAAACTTCCTCTGTATCACTATTGGATATGTGCTGTCATTTAGCCAAACCAGGTCAGAACAAGGGCCTTTCAATGTTCTCCCCGTGTGTGCGTGGGTTTTCTGAGGGTTCTCCGGTTTCCTCCCACAGCCCAAAAACATGCAGATTTGGCAATTAGGCAAATTGGACACTCTAAATAGACATAGGTGTAAGTGTGAGAGTGGATGTTGTTTATCTCTATGTGGCCCTGTGATGGACTAGCGACCTGTCCAGGGTGTACCCGCCTTTCGTCCTATGTCAGCTGGGATTGGCAGCAGCGACCCTCATGTGGAGGATGAAGCAGTAGAAGATGGATAGATGGATTTAAAGCCAATAAGCATGTAGCACGATGTTTGGCTGAGACCTAACAGTGCTCAGATGGAGCTCATTCGCCAAAAGAGAAGAGGAAGGCGGGGCTTAACATGTGTGGGTGTGTGTTGGTGTGAAGTTATGTCAAAAAGAAAATATGACAGCTTTGTGTTCAACAGTAAGAAGATGATCAGGCCACCTAAAGGTTGTACTGTACTGTGCAACGTAATTTAAGTTTAAAAGGGTTTAATAAAATTGGTATGTTAAAAAAAGGTATCATTCAGGAATCAGTATCAAAGATATCAATATCAATGTTGTATTGAACATTTTTTAATCAATACCCAGCCCTAGTTGGTTGTGCTTGATGTTGATTTAGAAAGAAGTCCTCTCCTCACTGGTATGCAGACACAGGTCTGTGTGCTTCAATAACGACAGTGCTTCAGGATGCCCCAGGAGGAGCTGCAGGATGCGGCGGGGCAGAAACCCCCCTAGGCTGCTTCACTTTGCCCTGCTAGCTGCTGCCACTGAGATGTGGACTCACATAAGAGACGGGAAATGGAAAGATGGGGAGGGGGGGTCATCTGGATTTTTTTACTTTAGAATAAACTGTGGTATACTGCTCTTTCAATGTGCCATGCTTCCCCTCCGGGAGAGCACACTGTCCCACACAGAATGACACACAACAACATATAATACACAGTGGCATTACAGTTGTGCAAAGATGACTCAAACACGACTGGCACACTTTCTGTGAGCCCTTTAGGGGAAGACAATTCTAACCCTCAAACTGAGTTTGCATACATGAGCAATGTCAATCATGTAATTTTCTTTCCTTTCTAACCTGCATCTACTAGCTCCAAAATGCAGCTCATTTTAGGCTTAAAGTCCATCAATATGAGGAAATGGTCAGATTCATGAGCAAAAGCCAGAAGGAGGAGGAGAAATCTCAGAAGAGCTCAGGAAGGAGGGGGGAAGAGGAGATCGGTCTCTCAGGTCGTGAAGCCTAGCTGCCAGTTTGGATTGGCTGGTCCTTTAAATAAGGCAGCTCGGACCAACTGATTACATCCGACAGGCTGGTTTTCAGTGCCAGCTCTGCTAAATATTCCAAAAATACAGGCTTGGCACACGAAAAGGCTGAACAACCCCCATGTGACACTGGCAGGGTGGAAAGCACAGGCCTGACCCAGCTCGACCCTCTTCACTACATGCCTTTCTCAAAATATAAATGGATTTTTACATGACCTTAAATGTAAAATGGTCCCTTGGTGATTGTGTACATGCACTCATGACATTTGAATCTTCTGTGTTGCTGTTGAACATCAACATGTCAGGTGTTATGAATTATTATTTTTCCTTAATCATCTATGGATAATAATATCCATATGTCAAAACCTGTTAGGCAAAATTCCTAATGCACTTCCAGGAAGTCTATTTTCACGACAATGTAAACAGTATCTAAACACTAATTCACACTGTATCCACTTTAAGTTTGCCTTGTTCCTAATCAAATCTATGCCAGTGTGAATCTATCGAAGGGGCAATGAGGGGATCGGGGAGAAAAAAGCAGCTGCAAGAATGACACCCAGACACTGAGTGAAAGAGACAGAGACAGAGATCTGACACAGATTGCCTTCACTGACCTGTCTCATCGGATCTCTCCACCTCTCTGATGATGGGTAGCATCTAATTAAACTAGTGCTTTCAGCCTCCCTTTATTTCATTCATTACCGCACACAAGGCTGAGGCCTGCCTGATTAAACTCTCCCTGTAGCTAGGTATTTGAGAAAATGTCAATCCTCCACTAACTAGCCCTGCACAACCACACGTTGTTTCTATCCCTCAATGGTCTCCAATCATCTTAAAATATAGACAGGTATGAGACAAAATCTTCATTTTTTTTAAAACAGGAGACAGTTGCACTGGGTCTGTCAAGAGAGGCGTGAAGTAAAACTGTGAAAACACCTCCCAAAGAAGAAAGTGA
Organism: Solea senegalensis; assembly: GCF_019176455.1. Classification (NCBI taxonomy): domain Eukaryota; kingdom Metazoa; phylum Chordata; class Actinopteri; order Pleuronectiformes; family Soleidae; genus Solea; species Solea senegalensis. Next base: position 59,595 of record NW_025320909.1, on the reverse strand, counting down.
GAACTGGAATAAATTAGTCGCAGAGGGAAACACACATACAGGCATTTAAACATACAGGCAAACACACAATCATATAGTGATTTACTTCCTTTGGCCGGACATGTTTACACACATTTTCTCATCGGTCTTCTCTCCTCCTCCCACCAGCACCCTCTTTGTCCGAGTTTAAGCCGCCTTTGCAACTTAGCACTGTGTGAGGATTACACGCTTTGCTACACAAACTGGTTCTCCTAACATAAATTATCACGGTGTTGTGTCCAAATTCTTATCCATAGTGATGCTGTTTCTGTTCTGCTCTGAAGAAGGCTAAATTAGGCCCTTGTTTTGCCTGATAAGAATTAACTTGCCTGGATGAAAAGACGCGTTACGCCGAGCAAGTGGATGCAACTACAGAGAGCTTTAAGACAGTTTAGACTGACACTGTTGACTGACCTGTGCTGTGTAATCTTAGACAGCGTCTTAAGAGAAAAGGTGTGGACACCCCTTTGACTAAGCCGTCTCCTCCTCTGTCTCAGTTTCAATAACAGCTGACAGTGATCCACACTTCCTTGTTCCTTCACACCTGGTTACACTGTCCTAAAACGCTCCGTACCTCTTTGCTTCTCTCAATTTTGACACATGATCTTTCCTTGCCTGCATCACATGAGACGCAATCTATACGAATAATGAAAAAATAATGAAAATGAATCTGTATGAATAATGGAAAACATTGAATTCTTTGAATTCTTCATTTGCTGCAGTAAGTCTCCAAAAACCTCTCGGATTCTATTATACAGGGCTTTCCAACTCACAGACACATCAGTCCCCTCAATCTTCACAGTACCCTTGGGTGAAGAAGCTGTTTTTCCAGCCTTCACGTCCAAACTAATAACAATAATGTCTTTAGAGAACTCTTGAGCTCCCGTGGTGTAATACTGTTTGACAGCCAGGCTGTCCACACTAATCGAAGTTTGCTAAAATTTGATAACACTGTGAAGCCTGAAGGTGAAGCCTGATGCTTTATGAAACTGTCACACTTTGTCTAAACAAATAAGCACTGATGAGGAGACAAAAAACTTAATCCTAGTGGCTGGCCAGCTATAACTCCTATTAAGGCTCTACTCTATTATGAAAATCATAAAACTAACTAAGTTCTAATGACAGAAAGATAGAGTGTCCAGTGCAAAGATGTCACACTGTCACTGCCCGCAGTGTCGCCTTTCAGACACACAGGTCTGGAAGAGGCTAACTGGGAAGTACAGCTAAACAATTAATCGAAATATAGCCTTCAAATCGCAGGAGGTGCAATATTTTTTAAAGCCAAAATGTGGGTCAAATGACCATTTTAGATTAAATATTGTCCTGACCTCTTCACATTATATTGTACAGACTGAAAGAAGCATCTTTGTTTCTCCTTAACCCTTAGTGCTTAGGTGCACCCATGGTAAATTGCATGGGAATAAAACACTGCTTATATGGACATCCTGGGAGTGCGTGTTTATAGGTCACATATTCAGGCTTATGTGTTGTTGAGTCAAAGTTGTTATTTGTGCAGAAGTCACCAAATGAGACCGTTCTTATTTTCTTTTTGTTCATAAAAACCAGCCAAGCGAACTTTGAACTGTGACATATTTCCGGATTTCACAAATTCAAACCGATGTTGAGCATTTTGAGTTCTTTTTACTCAGGTTTGTTCATATACTGTAGTTGATGAAAATGAATTTTCAAAAATTCATCAGATTGCCTAGGTTGTGCTGAAAAAAGGGACACAAGAACCTCTATATTGGACATTCTTATAGCCTCTGCAGATAGTGTAGGTTTAAACATAGTAATTTCTAAAGGTTAAATATCTTATTCAAATGAAAACTGAAAACTGAAATCAAAATCACAATTTCAGTCAGCCCTGCTGGGTTCAGAGCAGCTGGCGTGAGTGTCCATCCACCTTAAATGTCACTGAGAGCATCAAGCCGCTAGTAAGCAGTCACTGACATGTTATTTATAAATATTTGTGATCTATTATGGGTCATGGAAATGCTGGTGATATTAATAAAATAAAAGTCTGTGTGAGTGTGAGCCAACAGTGAATATCCACTAAGCCTAACCTGGATATAATACAGTATCCTAACCCCAACTTTAGCCCTTTTCTTGGCCCTAAACTTAACCTCAGTCCTATCCTGCTCCCTAAACCTAACCAGTGGAGTCAGTTGAAAGCCCTGAGCGTCTCTTTCAGACACAGAAGGGTACCTTGTGTGTCTGTAAGGGGACACCGAGGGACGTGACAGAGCGGCGGTATGTCTTTATGTACTGAGAGACAGTGTGTGAAAGTTCAGGAATTCAGTGATACACAAAATGAGATGCGGCCAAAATAGCCTACCTGCTTTGCGTGCCTCGAAGCAGGCTTGACCCATCTCATCCTTCAGCTCTTGGTTTTCCGCAGCGATGGCTTCCCCGACAGCAACAAATCTTCCCACTGCCACACTCACTGCCTGGCCCACCCTGTGTATGGCTGCCAGGGTGCGCTCAGATTTCTTTGGTTTGTCTTTATGGTTGATCAGGGTGGTGATCTGCGGGATTGGGCAGAAGAAAGACAGGCTGTTATTTTTTTTCTGAGAGAAGGCAAAATAACTTACACCTGGCCTAAAAAACTAGCAGAAAAAAACAGCAGCACTGACCTTTTTTTAAACTCAAAATTCAAACCTTATTTTACTAATGAGGCCCACACTTTGAATCTGCTGGTGGGGTCCCAAACAAACAAACTACTAACAATGCCACAGACCATATAATGATGCAATGCAGAGCTGCAAACAGCAATTATTTTCATGCGGGTTTCTTGATTACATTTTATTGGTTTAAATAAGAAATGCCAGAAGACTACAACAAAACATTTCCCTGAGCCCAGACTCTTTAATTAGCATGTTTTCTCAGTCCAACACAACAAATCACAAACGGTAAAACAGAGAAAAGCAGGAGATTTTAGAGGTTTTCTTTTTACATTAGAGTTTGTGATTTTCATTTGATAAATAATGAAAAGAAATAATTGATTATTACAAATAACTGATCACTTTGACACCACTGAACATTTCAAAGAGGAATTAGGAAAAAATGAGCATCAGACATCCCTGGCATTCTCCGGTGCACCTGGCACTAACTCCTAAATGAGCTGCATGGTTGCAGGATGCCAAACTGGAATCATTGCTCCTTGTTCAACATGGAAAATATGCTGCTATTCATCTAGACAACATCTCTGATAAAGAACTGGGAAGCATACGGAGTCTGGAGCATGCAATAAATTTGCTTATCTGAGGACCAGAGTTTCCTGCCAGTGGAGATAACATTTTGACATGCAGTATATGATTAACCTATGCAGAGAGAAGTCACCATGTCACAAGACAAACGCCCATTCAACATCACTAACAAAACAATATTTCATTAAATACGAAAGGATAGCATAAAGACATTCATGTCATTGTGACATATAGGGAGGGCACTGCTGGGTACACACAGAACCAACAACCCACCAAACTCAGGTGGGGCTTCTTATTGATAATTGAGGGTATTAATTATGGATGGATCAGCCATTTATTATCAATTATGTATCATGCTTATGTGTGTGTGTATGTGTGTACTTCTCATGGAGACCAAAAACTAAATCTAATTTCAGAGGAGCTGGTTAAGTTCAAGACGTACGATTTGTGATTTGTGGTTAGATTTAAGTTAAGGTCATGGTGCGTGTGAGTAGGAAGGATCCAGGCAGCAACATAGGCAACAAAAAAGAAGCAGGACAAAAAAGTCAGAGGGAGCAAGGAAGAGGAAATAACTATCTGACCGAGTGGGGGGGCCACACACGAGTAAAACATCGGAGCAGCTTTTTCCAAATGGCGAGAATTTGAAAAACACAGAAGAATGCAAAACGTATGCCGACCGGCATGGACATGATTCCATGGCTTGTGTTCACCGGTTCCATTAAAAACAAATGCACATGGCCAGGAGAGAGGGAAGGTAGGGTGGGAGGGGATGTTTATGGTGGTGTCATAAAAATATAAACTGTAGGGGGAGCTCTGCAGAGAAAAAGCTCAATTTTAATGCATTAATATTGTTATTACAAAAACTATTATAACAATGAGTCTATCACAGCCCTTTTTTCTGCGCTGTCTTCTCTCTACTACTCTAGGTTTAATCCTGGTGAAAGGAGGAGTTCTTCCTCTGCACTGTTGCTGCCAGGTGCTTGCTGACTGTGGACACTGCTGAGTTTCCCTCTGTACGATGTCTTGAAATGATATGTGATAATATATGTTGGATTTATTGGCTCTATACAAAGAAAGAAAACTGTAATTGGACTGAGCTGTTTGGAAACAGTGGCAGAATCTTGGCACAGAAATGTAACATCACAATAAAGATCAAATGTTTATTTGAAAGCGCAGAAAACAAGTTGCTTCCTTGGTACAAAACACATGGTTGAAATTCATTTACCACAACCCTGGCGCTCTGCCTTCTTTTCGACAATGTCCCCTCAGTCACTGTCAGCATCCATCTCACTGTGTCAGTTTTGGGGTTTTTTTCTCTGATGTGCTGAAAAGAGTAATAGGGTTTTTTTTTTCCGTCCTCCTCATTCTGACAGACTATTGTTCTGCAGCGAGACCATGATGACCCGAAAGTGCACATGAAGCAGTTAGTTTGCTCTGTCACTCGTCATTGTCGTTCTTATCTGCGCGTTAGAGCCTTCCCTTCCTGCGAGCACCATCCTCTTCAGTGACTCATCCAAACTGAGCTCGATCCCTCTTAGAAAACACCAGCGTCAGCTGACTGGACATTATGTGGTCTAATTCACACCTGTGTGATAAATGGACCACTAATTGTCAGAGGTGAGGATGAAACAAGAGTCTCAAAAGTTAGTTTACCACTAATACTACCCAGCAACAACCAAAGTTATCAATGAGAACACGGTGAAAGCACTCCTGAGAGGACTAAGTTTAAGGAGGGACATATTTAAATCTGGAGCTTGACCATTTTAAATCATTTGTATTTATTAAAAGTAGTAAATGGGAAATGAATAACACACATATAACAGACGTCACCGCTTGTGCCTGTGCCTGTGCCTGTTAAGTATGTGTATGAGTGTAGGTGTAAACACAAGCAGCACAAGTAGAAGCCTGACAGAAAGAGAAAGTGACAAGCAGACAGAGGGAAACAGAAGAGGCTCCAAAGTAACACCAACAGAGAACCCCGAATACAGATCTTCCTGTGTGAAAAGAATGCTACAGCTGAGGAAAGTAAGGTTAGTTTTGACAGAGAAGAAAATGTGGATGTGAACATCGCAGAGAGTAACCAGTGCCTGGGATTTCCTCCATGAGGGATTAATAGGTGGGTGCATTTACTGGGCTGTGCAAACAGGAACAGAGCAGGGTGGAGGGAACATAATATTGATACAGTGCCATCACATGAGACCGGACTCTGTGTTAGTGTGTGTCAAAGGAACTTGTGCGAGTCCCATTGTGCAAACACGGAGACAACTGCAAGCACATTCCACATTTGTCAGCGGAGAAGTTCATAAAAGTGGCTGCATATTGTTTTTGATATTTTCAATAAACTTGACAATATACCGCCTGATTTTATTCACTGAAATAAGGCACCGAAATGTTTTATTTAAAGGTGCCCTGCGGAGTTTTGAGTCTCTGTTTCGTTAAAAGGCCAACTTTTGCTAAAACAAAAACACTTCATGTATGGCGTCACACATGTGTCACATGATGGCGTCCGCAAGAATAAGAAAACAACTCTGCAGACATGATCAGATATAGAGGTTTAAACCCCCGCTCTACTGTATATTTAGTGTTACTGAACATTTCACTGCAGTTTAATCATTCAAAATGTCCTTCCTCTGTTCATTCATCATCTCTGTTTCACAACCACCCCCAGAACAGGCGGCTGTGCTCTGCTGCACTCCAGCAGTGGTTGAATGCCAATGAGCATTACCAACTAAGCAGCATCGAGCCCAAAGCTTCCAAGAGCCCACAAAGGATTTATTTATGACATAAAATCCGTGAAATAGGCACAAATGTTGCTTCAAATGCAACGTTGGGCCCCCAACAGATTTGTTTATTCAGATAGTTTTAATCTACTATATATTGTACCTTATAGTGTGATAAGTGTGGGAAAAGCAGTTTGAATATATACTATATTAAAGTTTATTACTCTATGTGTCCAAATTTACCTTCTCCATACTCTTTTGCCCAATAACAATATCATAAATAAAAGAAAACACACATGTGACAACTAACTCTGAACAACACAATACAACAGAGCCCACCCACTAGTAAGCAGGAAATCCAGACTCACACACCTCAAGGACACAGTGACCCACTGTAACTCTGAGTCGAACAAAAGCTGGAAACATTTGTGGCTGCCTCCCAGGCGACTGATTCACTTTCACTGCATGGAAATGCTGGGAGAACGTTTGACGCTCTCAGTCATCCTTTCTCTTCTTATTTCTCTGATCTGATTCTTGGACTGTACACTTGTCCAGTATAAAAGTGGATGTTTGGGCACATGTGTGTCATTCCAACTTTTCAGGTCTTCAGGAAGACTGAACGACAGCATCCTCGTTTAGATTCAGGAAGGTAAAAGTAAGTGTCAACATGCTCATCCCAGAGGCCCGAGGCCCATTTTATTAAACACTCAGTGTAACCATTCGTCACTATAATTGCTTGCTTGGCAAGTTCTGTTGGCATGTTGCTTTAAAATGATCATTTATATTCCGTATGGCTTTTGCTTGCCCTGACAATGAAAGAAGCTGAAATATAACTTGTTTATCGCCAGAGCAAAAACACTGAGTTTAGATTAGAAAAAAGAATCCAAACAAAGGGACTTGCATCGCAGTCATCCACTCGTGGTCAAGCTCAAGCATTTCCATGTGTGAATTTGATGGTGTAAATCAAAGCTGAAGCACTATCCATCCATTCATGGTGACAGCACTGTTTATTGGTTTGTTGGCTTGTGCGTGTGTGTTTACGTGTGTGTGTGTACAAAAACAAGGATTCGCTTATCTGCAGTGCTGCTATGTGTTTGAATAGCTGCTTTGGGTATGGTCAGGAAAGAGAAGGATATGAGTAGGAGAAAAACAATCTTTGTTGTTTTTAGCTGCTGATAAGATAAAAACTGAAATATGAAAATAACAAGTTTCCAGTAACTTTGTTTTATTTTTTTCGATGCACCTAAGATAGTCATTCCCACAAATTTTGCAGCTTATGGATCACTTTCTGACAACAAACGGGGGGGAAAGGAAAATGTCCACATCTCATTCCAGCCTATTAAACCACAAAGGGATCATTGATGCAGGGTGAGCTGCACCAAAAAGTAAAAGTCTGGAAGTTTATCTTATCCATGTCCATGTGGGTTTCCTCCGGTAGGGTTTCCAGACACAATTTTTCCTCTTTCACAGAATCTGACCTGTTGTGCTTCTGTTTTGCCATTTTGGCTGTTTAGTTTTCATTTGGCCATTACTGATGAGAGGCGAGATGTGACTGGGCATTTGTTGGGGGACCACAAAAAAGGAAGAGGAAAGGGATGAAAGCAATACTGAACTTTAATAGTTGAGCAAATGCCTTCCAAATTGGCCCGAGCAGACAAGGAGTTTTGGCCAAAAGCCAGACCAGAGAAGTGGAGTTAGACGGAGAGTGGGTACAGCAGGTAGATAAGGGAAGATAAGAGGAGGAAAGGAATAAAGAATAGGAATAAATCATCTACTACAGCATACTTGACCCTGTCTTGTTTCTTTTTTTTTTTACTGTACACTATAGCTGACTTTTGTTTCAGTTTCCTTCCCCTTGTGACTCCAGCAGTCACAGTCTCCCTCTGCCCTACGCTCCATCCACCTCACTTCCCCTCATCTTCTCCGCACAGTTAGAGATTAAGCTGCATCATTTAGATTATACTGGAGAGGCATGTGCAAAGAAAAGCAGGCGATAAAGCCGCTCATTAATCACACAGCATTTCCTTTCTCTCTACAGTGAAACAAAGTTACAGGATCGTAAATCCGAGTGTACAATGCCCATACTGTAACGACCTGAAAATCTGGCCCAAATAGAATGTTGACTCATACCATCATCAAGTAAGTGTAAGATCATTTTAAACTCTTTTAGCAGACACAATGAGAACATGTAGAGTATGTTTACAGGTCTACCTTGTTGAATTAGAACCACAAGACTGCCACTCAGTTTAATGGAAAACCAAAGCGGTGCAGTCTTGAATGGTCATGCATTCTTTAGGAATTACCAAGAGTCCTTTCTTTTTGGTACTATACAAACCCAAGACAAATGAGCTCTGACTTTCTTCTACATTGGAAAGACCCAGTAAAGCACTGTGGATACACATTAATTGTGGTAAATGATGTTGTAAGTAATGTATGACAGACGACTGCTTGTTTTTACGACGCGGTGAAAGTCACACAAACGTCGCACTCTTTGTTTACTTTTCCCAGAGACAAACTGACCTCAGATCGATCAGATTCTGAGAACCCATGCACTCCTACTGACATTTGAAGGCTAGAGCTGAATTGTGAAACGCTCTCTCTTTCACTTTAGGTGTGAAAGAAGCGCACGCACACGCACACACACACAATACTCATAGGCACAGTGCACATTTATCTAGCTGAAACACCACGTTTCCAAGAAATAAAGGACGAGTGCAGTGATTTGGCAGTAGTGGCCACTGTGGATGATTGAGTGCAGATGGTTTCACACAGTAAGGGAGATAATTCCAAAGAAAAGTCGAATCCGAGCGTGCCTATACGGCGGCAAAATGACAGGGATAATAGCAGCTGATTTCCTAAGAAAGACGCTCAGGGAGGAGAGGGCGCAGCGCACAGAGGAGGTGATGGATGTGGGAACACAGCAGAGGGCAACAGACAGGCATGCTGACAGCCATGTGCTGCAGCCAGTAAACTGATTTGCATTCCCGTGGATTTATTCCCAAAAGACAACTACTTCCAACTCCATGTACTTTTCCCGGAGTCCTTTTATTCAGCTTTGACTGCTATTGCATTAGAACATTCCTTTCTTATTTATTTTATCCAAATAGTATGCCAGGCAGCATATGAACACACTCCTATTCTCATTATTGCTATTCCCATATGATTTTACTGCTAGTCTTAATATTTTAATTTATGCATTTAATTAGAATTAACTCTAACATTCATTGTATTGCCGTTCTTCACATTTTGAATTGCTGGAGGAGGCATTTGCTAGTTACTCACAATGTGTTTCTTGAACCCTCGGGTTATCTCCTCATCTAGCACTGAACAAAAAAAGAAAATAATTGTAATTTTCTTTATTGCTGGTTGCTCGGTGCTTTCATTCTGTTTGAACAGCGTCTGAACTGAGTACAGACACAGTCAACATGGTGTGTGAATATGAAATAAGACAAAGGTTACAGACCAGAGGACAAGCCCGTGTCATTAACTTTAGCCCACTCATGTATGCCGACGCACACATGCAGCCGATAAAGGCGGACAAGCAGGCGGACAGACAGGCAGACACTGGTGTGGACATGTGAGGCAGACACTTGGGCAAAAGACGACCTGAGCTACATGTGTGCTAGCAGCTGAACGAATTTGGATTTTAATCAGATTGTATTTCATTGGAGTTGTATGGGGGGAAAAAAGGGCAGTGTTTGGCCTTCAAGCTGACATTTGAATACGTGGGCAGGCAGATTGAATTCACAGCAAACATCAGTGAAAAAAAGGTTATCAATGAGGAATAATAACTAATGCACATAAACAACTCGAGAGGAACAAGGACCAGTGAGTAACTTGTCTCTTCAATGACTCAGAATGACACTTTTACACATGTTGAGGCCTTTTAAAAAGAGAAATAAAAAAATAACAATGAAAACGCAGCATCATTATTGCCAGTATGTATTGGTTTAAACACAAGCAGCCACATCTGATCAGTTACTTGAATCTTATTTTATTCATTAGCTGTGAAATTAGTTTAGAGTACCAACCCAGTGCATGTTTGTTCTGTGCACCTTACACTGGAATGGATTCTTTTTCTTTTACAGGCACTTATACGTCTCAAAATACTGCATGTCTTGACGCTCACCATAAAAAGAAAAATCACTAGTGCTTCCATTCCCATGCTGCACAAAAACACAACACATAGGCACTGATATCCATAGCATGTTTTGTGCTACTGGATGTTGTTAGGCTGTTGTTAGGATGTTCATTGATGATTCAGATAATACACAGATAAAGTTGGCATGGAACTTATGTAAAACCTCTTTACTGTAACTGATGTTTAAGAAATGTGTGTATGTGTGTGTGTGTGTGTGTGTGTGTGTATGTGAGATTAAAGGCTGACACGTTAAAAAATAAAAGGTAAATATGATGCTGGTTTAAAATGTGCTCCTGTGACCGCTGTGGCATGTAAAGGCTGCGATGTCTACGTTGTTGCATGGTGCTAGAGTAGAGAAAGGGTAGCACACACACATACACACACAACTTGCATTCAACAGAGCACAATACTTCTTTTCATTCCTTCTTGCTCACGTAATTCTCTGAATAGTAGGTGGGAGGGAAATAGAGAGAGCGAGAGAGAGAGAGAGAGAGACAAAGAGAAAGTCAGAGAGTCCACCAAGGAGAAGCGAGAGAGACAGCCAGAGAGAGAGAGAGAGAGAGACAGTCAGAAAGGGTCAGCAAAAGGGAAAAGAGAGAGAGGAGAGAGAGCTATTTAGCAAAGGCAACTATTTAGCAAACTGCTTAGTGAAGGCAACGAGGCAAGGCCTTAAACTAAATAATGAGTCACAGTGTAAAAATAGCAACGGCTCTTATTTTCTGGACTAAGTAGACAAAACTGAAATCAAATATGTTCAGACTTTTGATACAAAGTTTCTGAACACTATTCGGGTGCACTACTGAGATTTATTTGTCAACTGGACGATTGACAAATGTGCGCTCTCTTTGCAGTAAAGTCTGCACAGGTGACTTTCATGTTGAAGCTGAAGTGGCATCTGACCCCGCACAACTCAAACGAGTGCGCCAGTGTGGCGACATGTCAAACATTGCAGACTTTCTCTCTGGTTTCAGCTCTTTCAGCACCACAGCAAATGCTGCTGCAATGTAAATCATAATTGGACCGTTAGAGGAAATGAAATCAAGCTTGGCCAGATTAGTTGACTCATCATCAAGGGAGCTTTTGCATTTGGAAATGCAGATATGTTTTACTGGACAAAGCACTTAAACCAGGCCCGCAGCTTCGGTTTTATATGTATTATTAAGGCCATTAGCTCAGCTGGTAAGGAGCTGCACTTTGAAACCTGGGAGTACTGGGTTTGCAACCCAGCAGTGACAGACATGCATTCACCTCCCATTATATTATCTGACTCCAGATGTGAAAGAAAGGCAGAATTTTGTCATTTGTTCACTCCTGCGTGGCTTAGATTTGGTTGCAGTGCCATTTAAAAAACATAGTTGTAAAACACTGCATTGGTAACTCTTACCTTAAAAAAGGTCTGAACAGACCATTGATCCCCGGTAGAGTGACCCGCGGGTTTGGTCCGAAAAATAAGGCGGGTCAGGTCGGGCCTTGGGCTTCCCTTTTTCCCCTCATAAAACACATTTCTTGCAGTTTGTAAATGATGTTGTTTGATGTGAATCATTGCTGTTCACGTGTGGTGAAGAGTAAATCTGGCTGCCTGCTTGATGGAAAGGGGCAGACGGCTTTGTGGAGTGGTGCGCACCGGTTTTGCGCACCACTCCACAAAGCCTCAACATTCCTGTGGCCGAAATTCAACCAGTTGTGGATGCGGCCCAAATGACAAATGTACAACAGTATGTGAAGTCCTGCCTGTTAGCTGTGCAGCAGCCAGCACAAGGAGGACCCAGATGACGCAAGCCAGGAGACGGGTGCTGCGTCAACAGCAGCAGCAGCAGCTCCCGCTGCAAATAAAACACCACGCTTCGATCAATGGGAAAATGTATTTCGGGCTGTAATTTTCAGGCCTGTTGAGAACTCTAACCCCCGGGAATCATTATCAAATCTGCCCCTTTAAAAATGTTCCACATCAACATATTTTAAATGCTGACAGTGGAGTTTTACAATAACTCTTATGGCTTAGATTTAAAATGAAGTCCAAAGTATATTTCTATGATGGGTACATAAATCAAAAATTTAAGGATAATCACATTTTAATCTGAGGCTTCTGTCACTGGCAGTTGGCTCTAGAAGCAAAATAACTATCAGCCCGCTTCCTCTTTGCCAACATGTTTGCAGAAAAATCAAGACGACGTGCCAGTGTGTATTGTAAAGTTGGCAAACAGTAGACAAACCAATAAACTAAGCTCATATTTTACAAGGGACCATTTGTTGTCAAATAAACGACAAATATAATCTCACTTATTGCCTGGTATTAAAGCTTGGCATCGATTCTTGGTCCTCTGCCACTGTTCAAGTGTTCATGGCCTATGTGAACTCTCCACGAGATGGGGCTTTCCAAATCAAGGGATGGAAACATGACTCCAGTTTTTTCCAGATTACATTTTTGTGATTGTTTCACATGAAGAGACGTATTTATCTCCAGAGCTTCATGACCGAATAGCTTCCCTTCGTGTGCCATAACAGGGTACAGTTTCCACTCAGGAGACAGAAGCTAAAGGGGAAGGAGAATAGGCTGTGTGCTACTTCGTACTCCATCTTGGCTGTCCAAAAAATAATGGGAAATCTATCAAGTCTTAAGTGGGCCCAATGAGCGTGCTGAGCAGAAAGCTCTCCAGAGTCACTCTGACCTGAGCCAGCTGTAGTTTACCCTATGACAAACTCTGACAAGCCAAGTCAAATCAATTTTTATTAAAACATCAATCATGTATTTCTGATACCCTTACAGCACTTTCATTTAAATGCTTGGTTCCCCAAACCATAATTCATGTTCAAGTCGGAAAAATGTTATTTATTTAATAAAATAAATAAATAAATAAAACACAGTATAGGACGGACCCCACTGACCTGGGTTTGTTATATAGTGCATGAACAGCAAACACATAATCTCTCTTGAAAGCAGAGCATTACTACAGTGTGTAATCAGTCAGGCTGATATGAGGTGCAGGAAGCCTAGAGGAACCAGTAGCAGCAGATAAGAGGGAATGATAAACCTGGGAGAGAAACAGACAGACAGCTGTGATGGGAGAGATAGACGGGAGAATGGCAGAGGGCATACAGTAAATGAGGAAAAGGGGGAGGACAGCTGAGATGGACAAAACCACAAGCCATATCTAAGCTGAGCTGAGAGGAGTTACATGGGGAAATAAACTGACGTCTTTACCAGCTCACTGTATTGTATCCAAAGAGGGACATTGGAATACGAGATGAGACAGATTGAGTTGTTTGAACCCTGATTTAGTGCTGGGGGGGTTATAGATCCATTTATGTTCTTTACCGCAATCTAATATTAACTAAGATGGGAAGGGAAGCAAGGGGGAAATAATCAATCTCTGTTTGGAGATCACCGGACTATGGCACAAACTTCTGCTGTAGCTCACCAACATCTATGAAACTCCCAAACAGCCAGAAATGTAATGAACTAAAACAAAAAAATAGTCATGTTTCACACAATTTATGTGCATAACAGAAAAGCCTAATATTTTCGGGTGTGCACATGCAGCTATGAGAAATGGTTTTTGGGTTTTTTAAAAAAAACAACTCATCCATCTCTGATGAGCTGTTAGATACGGGTTAGTTAAGCTGAAAAATGCCCTTTCTTGCTGCGAGACAGATGAGGACACGCCAGCTGCAGCTATGTAGTTGAAATTGGAAAATACAGTGATACAGTCAGTCTATGTCAAAGATTAGGGATGCATGATATCTGACGTTTTGTGTCGTCTGTCGTGAAATGAACGTACATGCTCACGTTGAAGCAGATGTAGATATACATTTTCGTCATTGTGCAACATAAATGAGCATCAAACAATAATAATTGCAGAGGGGTGCCAACATAGAGGTCAAGGAGGTAGCAGACGATTCGATTCATATCGGGAGATCATGGCGTGTTTGCCGATATTTGATAATACAATTTAAAGGTACTATCGGCTGATACCGATGCCGTGCCAATAATATGCATCCCTACATCTACTCAACATCTCTAACGGTTGCAAATTGATTAATCTGGTGATCAAATCTATTAGTTGCCTATTTGTTTTGGTTTGTCCACAAATTGGAGCAAAGAACCTAGAAAAGAACAAATTTAGGAGCCTAAAATCAGAACACTTGCTTTTATTCTCCTTTTCTTTCTTCCTGTAGCTACACAGATTACCATTTATGTAAAAAGTTGGCAATTAATTTAGAGTTTAGTGTTCTGTTAATGATCGATGAATAAATCAAATCTGAGAAATGCATTCATTTATCTCAGTAGCAAAGCCTTTAAACAATATATTATTATAAAAGTAATGCTGTAAATAATCATACCATACCATATGAGTCTCAGTTTTAAAGGGCTATTTAGAGCATTTGTTCTCAGGTGAACACAAAACGATGGCGGTTCTGTGGTCAAATAAATCACACCTGTTTCCCTGGGTGTTTCATTAGTGGAGCTCCAGCCTATACGCTTCCTTCCAGTGAGTGGGTGATGATAATAACGCTGCATGTAAAACGGCGGGCATCTGTCAGCAACTGAAAACCCACCAACAACATCTGACTTTGCAACAAATATTTTGGAGGCTGCGACACACCGAAAACACATGTCTTCTTGTTTATTTCAAGTGCATGCAAAATTCCATATAACACTGTATAAAACTATTTAAAATGGGCAGCAGACAAATCACACTCAACCCAAGATTTGCACGGTAACTAGGCAACCGACTGTACTGTGTGTAGCCACCCTGACAGCACTGATATCTTCTGTCAAAGCAAGTTTTTACAAAACATCCAGGGTTTTATATCAAACCATATCCGGCTGGCAAAAGAGCAATTCAGATGAGATTCCACCCATTTGGAATTGTACACCATGTGTATGCAGTCACATATTTCTGCAGGCTACACTGAGCTCTTTGTTCCATAGAGGAGCTAGTTCTTTTAGGGATGTTTGCTTCATAATTTCGCCCCGCATAAATCTTTTGAGAGGATGCAGCAGTTGCATCACAAATGAGTGAGGTCTCCAATCCCTCCATCAGATTTGACTGCTGGCAACATTCATTCAGGGAAAAGTTGAGAACCTCTGAACTACACAGAAAGGCGTGTGTTTCATTTCACTAATTAAATAAGACCTGCGGCTCTGTAATAGCATATTTAAATAGAATTGCATGAAACAATTGGTTCCCTTCCAGCAAGAGAAGAGGCAAAGAAAACAAAACAATACAATTAGGTGGAGGGTTTCATTTGCTGTTATTGAAAATAAATAGGTCAAAATTTGCAAATTAATGAGTGGCTTACTAAATCCATTCACAGGGCACATGGCACACTGCACTGCATAGAAGAATGGGAATGCTCCACAAAGTCAACCATGAAAATATATTTCTCCTATTAGTTGAATAACTCGGAAAAGACTGCGACAAATCGCCTTCAAAAGAAACAAATTTACGTAAGTTGTGACTAACATTCCTCTTTGAAATCTCTAGACCCAAGTACCAAAAAGGAAAAAAAAAGGAAACACTGTGGCCCCAAGCACAGTTCATACTTTGTTCTTTCAAACTCGCTGACTCCAAACTTTGATTGTCCCCCTCCACGATTCCTCTGTGTTGTTGAAATTTGATATGCGACTACTTGAAAAGGGCAAACTCCAGCTCCTAATGAGGCCCTATTGTATTTTCCATTCTGTTTCTCAATTATCTCTTAGTGAGGATGTCCCGGGTCACCGGTTAAGATTGATGAGAACCCAAAAAGGTGGTGCTGTAAATCGATCATGCCACCTTTCAGGGGGCTTTTCCTCCAGATGAATCATCCCCCAGCTCCTTTCAAATAAAATCACAAGTCCGATCTATAAAACAATTGATATGTGACAGTGAGTGAGCCAGGCTTCGTGAAACGTGATCATGAGGGCAGCAAGATTTTTAACCTCCACAGATTAGCGTTTCGGGAGTTAGTTCGTGTTTACCCTTAATGACTTTATGGGTAAACGTGTGGTCAATGAAGCAGCGGTTGCTCAAGCACCTGTCTTCTATAGCCACCATTGGAAAGTCATCCACTCCCTCTGGTTTACTTCACACTGAGCCACGTTTAATGACTGGCTAATTATATGAAGTCCTCAACAGGATAATCCTAACTGCTTGCCAACTCAGGCTCGAGAAACAGTCCATCAGTCACCGTGATAGGTAATTACAAGAAATGGACAAATAAAAGTGTGTGCTGAACAGTGTGTGAAAGAGCCTTTACTGGACTGTGTGACAGCATGTTCTGCATGAAAAACAAAATAAAAGAAGAAAAAAAAAACATGAATGACTGCAGTGGCTGCTGGAAAGACCTTTTACGATCTGACTCTGACACCCCATTCCCTTTGGTTGAAAAAAAAAGCCCCATTTAATCCCATTTAATGGCCAATGTGAATGTATTTAATAGGCATTCACTTCCAGGTCAAATGACTTAAATGCACACAGGTTTTTCACATGTCAGACCACAGTGAACACACACATTTATTCTTCCTCTGTTTTTGCCAGCGATGTGCCATTGGAAAGCATTTCTTCCGTCATCATCATCGTCTTAATGACTGACAAAGAGAGACCAACGAAGAAGGTGCAAAATAGTAGCCACTGTAACATTATCACCAAGGGCTATGGTGTTGTTGTTTTTTCTTCATTCATTTGTGATGCATGGTTTTGAAGAAAAAAAACTTCACTTTAAAAATCCCAGATATACACACAACATGATGATTGATCCAGGGATTGTAGCCTTTAAAGAATACATTTAAAAAACATACATACCGTGCACAGAGTGCATGTGTATGCTGCGTGTTAGGGTGAGGTAATAGTTCAGTAATATTAGACTGCATATTGTGATATCATTTTCTTCAATATCATGTATAACAAAGGTCCATGGTTGTGCACCGTGCCAACACAATGTGAGCCACATAATTGCTATTGCATGTTGTGCCTCAGACAAATTAAATGTTCTGTTTGTTGTTTTGTGTCCATCAAGAATTTCTTAAACTTTCACTTGGGGGCCAAACCTTATCTTAAATGATCTGGACTTTTACTGTGATGATTATCAATGCCTCCTGCCCAACTCATCCATATCAAACCAGATAACACGGATTGCTCACTACAGTCTTGCACAACATCTCTAGCAGCACATGTTGAAGGACTGGAGCGACTGCTGTCCTTTCCTGGGCTTCTGAGTTGTCTGACCAGTCAAATGTGTCATGTTTTATTGAATTGTGGATTTCCACTCTCCCCCCTCTTGTGCTAGGTTTCCCATTGTGCCTTACAAGCAAAAGGTTATACTATATTTAAATGATAATCCTATTGACACCACATAAGACAGGATTCACACTGTTTAAGCAGAGGTAAAATAAATCAAATTAAAATTTAAAAAAAGCAGGAGCAGGAGCTGCTGTGTCTGGCTTTTACGCCCTGCAGCACTGGAAGTAAAGCCTTCTGAGTTGCCTATTGAAGTTCAAATCAAACACAAGTGTCTGACAAAAGAGTGGAAATAATTCCACCTCCAGAATTGTTGGCCTCCCAATTTCCAAGCCTTTCAAAAAAAATGCTTCACAGATGAAAGGAGGGAGATGGGAAGATAAGAAGTCAGGTATGGAAGAACTTCAACATGAATGCAAACTACTACCCCCACAGTGAGAGAAATCCTCACCCGGAGGCAGAAAAACTGTGTTTCTTTATGTGCTTTGGTTTTACATTTAAGAAGAAAGGGATTTTAAAAAAAGAAGAAAAAAAAGTGAATGACTGCATTAATAAATCAACCAAGTGTGTGTCACACCAACGATCAAAACCCTCAGTAAACACAGACACTGACTGAAATGGATGATTCATTGATGAATTTGGGTGAAGGAAGCAAGGTGAAGTTCAAACCCCGGGGGGGGAAATGCACCAACTCATGCATACCAGCCAGAGTAGAGTGCATAAAGGTCTCACCCACTGAGAGCATTGACTTTTGACCCCAGCTGCAATGCCGCCATAAAGAATACATAGACACAATGTCAGATAGCACTTGCACTGATGCACACAGGAGCTCGAAACATGAACCCTTGAAGGAATGCACCCCCCCCACCTCCACCTCCACTCAGACTTCAGTCTGCATAATGGCCTGTGTTGTGACACACTGGCTCTCTTACGAAGGGCTTAGAAAAAAATGCTTTACTACATTCACGACATGACACGTACTTACACGTGTTTGGAGTTCTATAAGCACTTAATGAAAACCCTCAAAAGCCATTTGCTTGAACCGGTAACTTGAGCCTCCACATTAGACGCAGAATGGAAAAACTTATCAGTCAGCCGATTTTAATTAATCCCTTCGTCTTCTACCGCTTTATCCTCCACATGAGGGTCGCGGGGGGGCACTGGTGCCAATCCCAGCTGACATAAGGAGAAAGACAGGGTCACACCCTGGTCAGGTCGCAATCCATCACAGACCCAATCAGCCAATAAATATCTTAAACATAGTGCAGAACTGCAGAGGCAGACCATACGTGTTATATTTATTTAGGTAAATGATTTCTTTATCATTTGATAATGGAAACAAATGAGCCAATTATATTATTGGCTATGGGCTGCCCTGATTTCCTAAGATAAGCATTGGCATTTGCCACAAAAACATTGGTAACTCAACATACATGCAAGAATCAAATCTAAACACAGGTATAAAATCCCTA
Source organism: Solea senegalensis (assembly GCF_019176455.1). Classification (NCBI taxonomy): domain Eukaryota; kingdom Metazoa; phylum Chordata; class Actinopteri; order Pleuronectiformes; family Soleidae; genus Solea; species Solea senegalensis. Next base: position 40,815 of record NW_025320909.1, on the reverse strand, counting down.
TGATGTCCCTAATTCTTTTAAACACAGGTTTCCACACTCACCGCAATAATCACATTGAAAGAACAAAAACCGCTCCTTTCAGTCCCTCTGATAAGATGTTGGGCATCCACAACAACCAGAACTTTATTTATAGAGTGTGAGTGAGTTTAACTTATTTATAGGGGTTGGCACTGTGTGTTAAAGTTGACACACACACACTGGGCTGTGTTTCCCGGCTGGCTGGCCCCCAGCTGCCACCCGCTGGCTCAAGTCACTGTGGGGCAGTGAGCAGAAGAGAACACCCAGCTAATACTGATGGGGCTGGCTGTTGGGGGGTTTCAAGTTATACTTTTTTTTTTTTACTTCACAGTTAGCTGCAGAAGTTCAATACTGTAATTGTGATTCACTGCATTTCACAACAGATTTAAATCCATATTAATGTGAATACTGTGAAGAAAATCTTACTGTATGTTGATTGGGATTCAAATGAATCCAAAGAAAGTTACTTCATGAGCTTGGGATTTATTGGATCATTTTATTTAAATGGAGTGCCGAGGAAACATAATGTCTACTTGAGAAATGTTAATGCAACAGAATTTGCACTTTGCAGGAGTTTCAATTTAGTTGCCTTCTCTGTCTCTTACAAGCTATTTGATTATGTGAACCAGCAGAATTATCTCGCACCACCTCTCAGCCGAGCTGCAGCTTCATTGATGATTTTTTTTTCATTTCCTGACTAAGCAGGTGATCTCAGTGATCTGCACACAGCTCGCCCTTCCTCCCCCCTTTCAAAAAAAAAATGACCATTTGAAATGTCAACTTTAAAAAAAGAACTTCTCTAACCATCTCTTTGTATTTCTACCAGTACAAACAGTAGGTCTTTTAAGGTCTTTCAAGTCTTTTAAGATCCTATCTGCTTGTGGTTTCAGCACTCTGATGGCTTCCAAAAACATTTCCCCTGAAGATATATGATGGTCAGACAAAAGGGAGCATGAATACCGTAATCTTGATCGCCCTCGGGCGTTCTTTGTCAGAGAAAGATACGTCACAATCTGGCTCAGCTGGTTACACGCTGTTCCTGTTACTGGTCTTCAGAGTAGGTGTGGGTCTAAGGATTATGTCTCAGTTTACAAAACAGAAGAAGAGGGGGAGAGATGTTATTGGAAGCAGTCAGGCTGAGATTTTCCAACTCTGAGTGCTACCTGTGGCCCCTGGCTAGGTTTTCAGTGGGCTGCATAATTAATGAGGTGATATGGGGACACTGGACTCTCAGGAGAGGCGAAGATTAAAAGTGAAAAATCAGGATCTTAAGTGGAGAAACTAAGCTCAAGGCTGAAGTCAGAGAATGAAAGAGCAGGAGAGGAAGGTGTGTGACGGGAAAACACAATGGGGGAAATGTGTAGAGCAGCAGAGAATAAATGGTGAGGACAATCATGCATCACAATTTCTGTCTAACTCTAACTAAAAGTGCAGGAATTCTCTATTTATTCAGAGAACAAAGTGCATAAAGTCTATGTATTGAACGTGGGTGAGGCATCTCTTAACGTAGCTTTCACCGCCATTATCCCACTGTTAACTCCCTCTTCTTTAGCCAGGTAACTTCTGCCCAATTTCCCTCATTCATTTGAGCAGCACCGCTGCCTGCGACAAGACATCAAGCACCACGGTGAGCGGCGAGTGAAACTGGCATTGTTATGGCTTGAATTCCAGAAAATGTCTAAAGAATTAGGTCCAGACATAATCAGGAACGAGTGAGAGCTGGGTCAGACGCTTTCACAGCAGTGGGACAGCTGGTCTCCGACTGACATTATCCAGAGATTTGGCTAGGTAGCTGGCAGGAGACATTCAGGACCAAAAAGACTTTTCCAGGCGTTTGTCGTCAAGCATCGAACCCCTCTGGACAATTTCAAGAACATGTTTCGGACTTCAGCGCATGTCTGAAAGCGGCTTGAATGAAGAACTTCTAGAGTTTCCTGACCTGATACTGCCAGTTCTGAAATCAAAGTGATGTTCAGTGAAATTTATCACATAAATTATGAAATAAATTCGGTCGACTTTGTAGTAGCATGTATAAAATGAGAAGAGGCTGTGACATAGCAAAATGAAATGTTTTTAATTTCTGACTGCCTTGAATAAGAAAAGATAAGAAAATGTTTGGCATTCTCAGCGTTCTATGTCCTTCACTGTTCTCTCTTTGTTTCCCTGTCATGTCAAGCGTCATCTCTATGAAAGAACTCATTATCTTGAGGAGAGAAGTTCAAAGACACTTCAAGAAAGCAATTAATACACACAGGACAGACCCACGTTTTCCTCAGTGGTACAGTCAGCAATGTCACAGCTGGAGACTGAGGAAAAAGAACAAACAAGAGCCCAACTAACACTGGATTTATGGGGGCCTGCGTCAAATTTAGTGAATCCGCGTTAATTATTATTCAATTTTTTAATTAAAAAAACTTAATGAACACACTTTCTTTCCAAAGGAAAAGTGCCACTGCCTACAGTTTAACGCAAACAAAATACTTGAAGCAATTCTGCATTATTCACAATGTAAAGTGCAAAGTGAGTTCACAGTCTATAGTGTGTTTATTTTCTGTCCAGTCATCTATTTTAAGGCTGTTCTGCAAAAACATAAATTTGTCAACACTCTGCAGCAAAGCAGATCTTCTTGCAGTTGAGAAAATTGTTTCCCTGACTGTATGAAATGTCTAATGTTTCCTTCCCTGTCGAGTCCAACTTATTTCAACGTGCCTTACTGGTACAAGTGCACCAGCCCGAGGTTTAACTTTTATGAACGTGCGCTTTCTTCGCCGTTTACAGGGAGCAGGGCTGGAGACATACATTGAACAATTCATCTTTTTTTTTCCATTCCGGTTGTAGCTAATAAAACAACTCTATGGCACCATTACTCATAATAACATCAGCCAAAGTTCATTGCCATCAATCAAAGTAAGACAAAGAATAATCTTTGAATAATAACCTTTGTCATATTGCAGTGTCAATATATGCTTTAAGAGAGGAAACGGAGGTGTTGAGTATTATAGTTGTCTCAGTTTTATATGAGGCCCACACTCTCAGACTTTGAAAACTCCTGGTATGAAGAGAATAAGTTAAAGTTGCATAACATTTGATATGAAGTAAATTATATAAAGCATATTTTGAAAGCTTTTTCATTATTTTTTCGTAGACCTGAATTTTCCTCGATCTGCAAAGCCTCAGCCTGCCAACAACTGTCCTCGCCTCTGTCGGGTGCCCATGACTGGAATTATCACGACATGATGTGACCCAGGAAACCGCCAACAAAAAGCAATGAGAGAGTGACAAAACTTTGCCTGCCAAAAACTGCTCTGTTTACCTGCAGTTGTCCAGGCAGCAGACGCCAAAGATAAATCGAGTGATATCTAGTGTTCGATACAGTGATATATTGCGTTATTTTGCGTGGTGAAAAAGTATCACTTTTTTTAGCAAATTTTTTTTTATTTGACATTTCAGTCCATTAGATGGAGCTGTTGTGTGAGTATATCGCAATATATGATTTTGCAAATACTCAGTATTTTGCAATATCATGATAATATCATACTGTCACTTAAATAAAGTAGTGGTTAGCACTCTTGCCTTTGCAGCAAGATCGGTCGGACCTTCATGTGGAGGATAAAGCGGTAGAAGTTGGATGGACTTAAATATACTGTACGTGACAAGGCGAGAGGGAGAGCACATGCCGGCAGTATTACTGTCACAATCTTGAAAGTCTTCGAATCTCTATCGGTTTTCTATGCTCATCACAACCCATCTAATAATTAAATTTTTTTTTAAATTTTGTATGCTTGTTATGCACCTATGATACCAGAACAAATTCCTTGTATGTGCAAATCATACTTGGCGATAAAGCTCTTCTGATTCTGATTCTGATTCTAATACACATCCATTATTGATATGTTGACTGAAATGTTGCAAATATATGTGTATATATATATATATATATATATATATATATATTCACAGATATTTTTTAAAGCCACAGAGTAATTCATGTCAGTCAGAACGTCCTGCTCTGTGAGTGTCTGTGCATCTGTTTTATCGCACAGGGTGCTTCCACTGAGACTGGCCAACACAAAACAACATGCTACATTAGGCACCATATTCCCTCTGATAGAGATCTCTTCCTGGTGCCAACACTTATGAGATTTCTCATTACTATCTAATCATCGTAAACTAAGAATGTGCTGTAAATACAGGCTGCTGACGACAATGCTAATCCTCAAATAGCCACGAGCAGCGTTTTGGAGGAACATTTGCACGAGGCATGTAATTGATAAGAGGTTGAACACAAAAGGAGAGAACGTGGAGCTGGAGTAAAATCAACATTGTAGTGGTAACAGTGGGGCAAAAACAAGTGAAAGTTAAAGAATCTTGTTAAATGATCATTTCTTCATGAGCAGAAAACAACAAGCACTCATTAACCAGTGAAACGTTTCACAAATCTGAGATAAAACATTCAGTTCATCATGTGTTGTACTGAATGTCACAGTGCACAAACACATTATATCAATATATACTGCTCAGCCAGAATGAACCAAAATAAGCTCTGTAGGAACAGGCCATTCCAACTTAATATTCTCTCATAATAAGAGGGATGTTCAATCAATACTTTATCAACCTCTCAGCTATAGTAATGCATCACATGGGGGGGGGAAGAAACTTTCCCTGAGACAATTAAAAGCACTTAACGCTATAACACACAGCTGTCAGATAACGTAAATTGCAAGAGGGTGAGATAGCTTTTTTCACCATTAAGGTTACTGTGCTGCACTGATCCCCTGAGGCTGGTTTATTTGGATTGGGTTTACGACATTTTTGCACACACACACACACACACACACACCTTCCTCATCGGTAAGTATATCAGCCGGGGAAGAGTCAATGGATCAACATGTCAGGCAGACCCTTTTATCGGCACTTACAGAGAACAGCAATCTGTAATGACTCCCCTGATAGCAACAGTGAGAAGAGCGAGAGAAGGCGGGGGGAACCAGCGGTCATGCACCCTCACAGGCATTGGGGGGAAAGTAGCCTTCAGGAGAGAATGAGCGAGGGCGGGAGCTTCAGTGGTGAAGTGTAATCATCGAAAGATGAGAATGTGATTTTCCAAACTGACAAAGTTAATGACTAAGCAACTACTTAAATAGAAAACAACAGGCGTGGAGTGGAATTACATCTCATTTCAGCTTGATGACACAACACTGCTGACTGCCCGTGTGTACTACTGTACCACTGAGAGAGGACTTGACTCAGACGCCTATTTTCTCAACAATTAAGTGAGTCAGCCTCACTGTGATTCATATACAGCGTTGGATTTCTGAATCAGGGGCTAGCTGCTGAAATAAATAAAAGAATTTATTAGGGATAAGCTGATATTATATAAATAAGAAAAATGTCATATCTGATATGATCCAAAAATGCTAAATCTCACATTAATGCTTACCTAAGAACAGATAAATGTGGGCTGTTTCTTTCTTCTTAATAGAAGGAGAACATTTGTTACACAATTTGAACATGGTGCTTTTCAAATAGCTGGTTAATGCATTAGGCCAAATGTGTTGTTAACAGCTTGGTGGATTAAAACGTGTAAAAACACATGTACCAGACTTCCTCTTTATCCCTAGATAATCAAAGTGGTATCATATTACGATACATGGTATTGAGCCATTTCCATTCAAAAGTGGGCAATCAGCCTGTCGCAAACCGGAAGAGACGAAAGATAAGTGCACTATTGGTAAATGAAGGTCCGTGTGTACGTCTGTGTACGCATTAGCCGTCCCTCAATAACAACCCAGAGACAATGACACAACAGAAAATAAATGGTGGCTCTCATGGTGCCAGGCTGACCTGAGCTGAAACAGTGTTATCACACCCAGTCCTGTGTTATTAACTCCCACAAAGGCTTGAAGGCTGATAAGGTTACAAGTCATGGCGGCAACAAAAAAAACTGCAGGTGAATGCATATTTAACACTGCTTTTTTTCTCTCTTTTTTGTCATCCACAAGCAAACATTTACACAAAACAAAAAACTGAGTATGAGCACACAGAGCACACTGGAATCTCCCACACACACACACACACACTCTAATACACACATTAAAGGCTTATTTTTTTCTCATTCTTTGGAGGTGAATATATTTTGGTCCATGGGTGTGCATGCTTGTGGCACACTGTAATCCTCATGCGGCTTCACCTCCATGCCAAGGACCGATTTGTCTTCATTATCATCGCACAGCTGGAGGAAGCAGATCTGTTCAGGCTCGTGGCAACACAAATGCCTCTCTGTCTGAACATAAAAAACAACTTCACTACCTGGACATTTGTCATGTCACACCACGACAGTGCCAAGAACATTAAGAGGGAAATAGTGTCTTGTACCTCAATAAAAGTCAATTTCCAATATTTCAGAGGAGGATAAAAATGTGACTGATGGCCATGCTTACAGAGCTGTTAAATAATGAGTAAGTTTATGTTGTAGTTTTTTTTGTCAGCATTTTATTTAATGTGGAATTTTGTGCATTTCCCGTCTGCTTTTGAAAAATATATTTTTCAGGCCTAATTATTGCAGAAACACTTTTAAGAAACGCCTGGCTTGGCCTTTGCAAAAAAAAAAGAGAGACATAATTAAGCAGGATAGCTATGTAATCACAAGACCAGCGTGTCACAAGCTTTTAAATGTTCACCGATGTGATCAAAGTCTTGGATTTGCCTCCCTTGGCCTTGTTCGCTCCCGTACAGTTTTACCTCGAAAAAACACCTCCTCCGTCTGTGGACCACCATGTCTGCACAGCACACAAACAGGGCCGCTGTGTTTTTACTAGGAACAGACCTCGGTTATGAAAAACCTGCGCACCAAACTGTTATTTCACTAATCACCCCTTCACAACTGGAATTGCCTTTCAAAGTAAAAGCAGCCAGATTACTGCTAATTGCCTTCCAGCTGGCAGTGGACCACATCACAGGTAAGACGCGCACAAGAGCAGACACGTTTCCCTTCTCTCTATGTGATGCCCATTACATTTTTGACCACCACCGGTGCAATTCATTACCCTCACCATGGCCCTCACAATGCATATCCATTGGTATGGAGATGGCAGTCGGTGAAAGGGTGAAGTAAAGCACATTCCTAGCTGAAGAAAATCACGTCTGCTAAATAAAGAAAAGGCCCTTTCTGTCTTATTAAGGATAAAGTGAATGGTCTAGAAAACACCCAGGTGATGAAAACAGGATTCAGACACTTTAATCTCAGCGATCTCAGATTTAAACACAGTTCAATCTCAGCGCAGTAAAGATATTTAGACTAAGTGTCAATAAAAATGCAAACGCAAGAGCTCTGTATAACAGGTGAAGATAGAGACATGAAAAGAGAAGTGAGTGGGAGTGTTTGCATGTGTCTCTTGTGTCTTTTGTGTGTATGTGTGTGTAGTGTGCAAGGATGGGAGTCTCCCAGGCCTATAATTACACCCCGGTGGGAGTGCAGCAGATAACACAGGCCTGAGGATATCAACGTCACAACAAAACAAGGGGAGGAGAGAGGTTTTATAAAATGGGGGATCGTGCACATGACACCTTATCAAACACAGACTTTCTACAGTGACACCTGTTTTCATTTCCTCCTTGATAGTTATCTAAAGACTCAAAAAACAAGTATGAGAAAAACATACAAATCTCCCTAAGAGGCAAAGCCACATAAAAGTTAGTGGGTTTTACACTGAAATAATTTAATTAAAACCCATGTAAGGAAATAATGATTCTCAGAATCGACATGTAAACCTCTTAACGGGATTATCTTACACTGTCGCTGTAAACAGAGCTCCACAGCTGCGTTTAACATCAGTCCTTTTAATGACTATTGACAGATTTCAACATTTAATTTCATTTCATTGGCAATTTTACTGACAACACAGACCCAAATAAAGCAAGTGATGGAGGTTAAATTATCCCGGAGATGCTATTTCCCAATAGCAAGTATAATAAAAAAAAAACTATAAACACTATAAACAACTCATATTCAATAGTTGCAACTAAAATCACCCTAAATTCAAATTAAATCACTTTGAATGTCATATTTCTACAATTTAATTGAAAAAAAAATCTCACTTTTTGCAGATAACAGTCTTAAATGTGTGTGACTAATAGCAAACAATAGAATCATCATTTACTGCTTTAAAAAAAATACTTTACCAATGTGAATCAGTTATAATACTGCAGCTAGTCATATTTACAGCTCTGCATATCTACTGTAATGTTGTAATCTGCGTGCATATAACTGAAAGCTGACCGTGGCTTTGATGACATCACAACAACAACAACAAAATGTCAAGGAGGTAACAGTCCTTGGAAATGTTGTTTCTTTCAACACTGCAGAGCTCCGTTGCTATGGGGACCCGTTTCACACTTTTTCTTTCTTTCTTTCAAAAAAAAGGTTAGGAAACATTGTCCTTGAGGCCCACTTTTCAACATTGGACTGGACTGTAATATATACTGAATCTGGTTACAGTATAGTTGCTACTGTGGCATAGACTGAATCAGAGCCCCTCTCTCTCAGCATGCAGGAAGGTGCCTTGAGTTTTCAAGGCACCTGGAGTTAGTGAATAACTTTTGTCAGTGTTACAGTAATGCATGGATGTGTACAACCAAACTACAAAATGTTCTTTTCAGTGCATCTATACGTATCATAGAGATCAAAATCAGGTGATCAATTACTTTTTCGTCATTTTTTAAAAAAAAGCAAAAAAATTTGCATTAGAGCATAGTAGTTAACCCTTTAACACCTAAGCGTCAAAATGTCTTTTTAATGATTTAACAATTTTAACGATAAAGGGGCCAGAACATGTCCTGTGAGTAAGTACTTTTGCCTATTTTTCCAGGATAACTTTCAATATCTGGCAGTAACTTATAATCGACTGCATATTAAAGTAGTGTATTAACAGTTTAAAATGAAGAAAAACTAAAAGTTGTATTGAGAAAAAATACACTGTAGTTTGATTGATTGACCGATTCACCAGCTTCCTGCAACAGCATGAGTGAAATTACCGTAATAATGGCTTTGATTTTGACTTTGCAACTTCTCAGCTTTCAGAAACTGTTGCGTAATTACGGTAATGCGTAATAAAGTGTGCTTGCACAAACGTGCCATCTGCGATATGCTCAGCATTAAAGGGTTACCAGTTTAATGGTATCTCATGTGGTAATCTAGTTTCCAATCTATAAACAGCAAATTAAACTAAATCTTGACTTTAAAAAGTTATTTCACATTTCAAATCCCAATATATGACACAATTAAATATTACACCCAAATCATTCCGCTGTAAACGACGTCCCTTTCTGATTACAAACAAATATCTATTTAGTACAGTGTGACCTTAAATATTTGGGCAGTCAGAGGGAGGAAACAGGCTTTCAGCGTCAACAGCGGAGGGGGGTTTGACAGTGTCAGGGGTCGTCCATCATGGTATTGTCCAGACTCTTTTAAACCACCAGGCTCTGTCTGAACCAGTGTCATCCACTGGAAACAACAGAACATTTACAGGTCTCTGCCGCTTTGGCCTCTTGCACTCCAATAGGATATTAGCATTTATAAGACTGGCGGTCTTTCCACTCTTCAGGAGGCACAACTCACATCCCATCATTATGTGACCATGCAGTGCAAAAGCTTATGTTAAAAGCATGACAACTGCAGTTGTTTCTAAACTGCCTACACTTGTGTTAATGTTTTTTTTTTTTTAAATAGATTAAACCATGTAGAAATAGTCAAGGCAAGCCAAAGTTCTCTTGTAAAGCACAACAAAAACATGTTGTAGCTTTCTATGTTGCACAATACAGAAACCTACAAATGCATGTTGTTCGCTGACCTTAACTCCACGCTTTTAAAGCTGGGGCTGCTGTTAAGGGTGTGAGTGGCAGAGTATTTGCTGAAAGAGTGCAGTGGCTCTAAGTGGGTCTTTAATCTTCTTCTGTTTATTGAAAAACAAATCACGTGCCCCAAAGTGGCCCAATTAGAGAAGTGGGAGTCACGGTGGCACAGTTCAGGAGCGACAAAGGGGAACAAGAGCACACAAATAGAAACTTCTTGGAAACTTTCTTGTCTTGTCTTGAACAGTCCCCCACTGCGGGACTAACTCTTATCTTATCTTATCTTATCTTAAAATAACAGATTAATAATAGTGTTAAGTGTTTAAAAACAGAAATGTAACAATAGGCATGGGATGATGCTATAATTTCCTATAATTTCCCTTTATTGGGTTCATTTATTTGGTTTACTTCATATTTGTAAGCTTAGTATGAAAAAAGATGATGTCACAAACAAAAAACTGATTTGTATCACCACAAATGTTACAAAATGTCATAATGTTATAATGAATATGTTACGAAGGATGCATACAGTGAACATTTTTCAGTAAAAACATGAAATTTATCTGAGATTATAAATCTTGAGGTACTGAAGTGGGTGGAAAGATGCAAGTTTCCCTCTTGCTATTGTAACTTTTGTCCATTGATTATCCTGATAATGGAGAATCAACACTATCAGCTTACTGTGCAAGCCTTTAACTGTGATACACGCTAATATTGTACATTGTCCCAGCCCTGTGGACAAATGATTTCCTTGTTTATAATAGCTCCTCATCAGTTGAATTGTTCCTGTTTTAACTTCCCGATTCACAGTACAGTGTAGCCTCTTATGTAACACTGTAGCCCACAAACTTCTGCCTAACAACAACAAAAATCAGTGTCTCTCCCTCCAGCTGCATCACATGCTCAAAGTTTTCATTACACAGGTTCCTTATTAGGTGCTTCAGCAGCTTGTTACAAGTCCACTTGGAGGTTGTGCTGTAGTCAATCACCTTTATTGGTAATAACTATGTTCTACTATTGTGTTATGATTTAGCCACGCACACACACACACACGTGGAGCAGCGGTCTCTGGACACAGAAGGAGACACAGGTAAACAGGACAATCAAAGTTGTCCCCACATACAAACACACAGCCTGGCTGCTGCTGTGACGCCGAAGAGCGGCTTTTAAAAGTACAATAGGTCCAGAAAATGCAAGAAAAACGCCATGTTTTGTGTGAACCTCACACTCACCTGCGATACCAAAGGAATTAGCGTCTGCTCCACCGAGCGAGTTTTGATTTCCAGACCGGAATCAAAGTTCATGTTGCCGCACGGAGACGAAGCCATTCCCGCCGAGCTCTCGCTCCCTCCCTCACTCTCTCTCTGCCTGGCGTTCACAGCACAAAACACGGCACCAGCCGAGTTCACGGAGCCCTTTCTTCACTGTTCTGCAGCTGCGAACTGGTGTGAATGAGTCGCTTTTACACGCCGGGGTTTCTGTTCTGGTCTCGCAGCCGTTTAACGAGAGTTTCCACGCTCGCGCACGCACTCTGCTGCCGCTGCTGCTACTGCTGCTGCTCGTGGGTCGCTGATTGTGCCGCTGCGCTCGCTAGTGTCCATGTAGTTTACTCAACTATAGCAGGGAGCAGACTGCAGCACACCACTGTGGGCAACCACACACACCACCAGCACACACACGCGCCCATACACACACAGGTTTGCACATCTATTCTTCATTGTTCTCTAGATTTAACTAATTTGCACAGTCCAACCACAGTCGAAACACTTAACTGTAACCAGTTACTATTTAACTTCAACATTAACCAAACTACAATTCACATGTCAACAATGAGGTTCTGCCTTGACCAGGCTTTGGTCCTCACGAGGACTACTGATCCTAAAAAAGTAGCTGTTTATAAAAGAAAGGGTCCTAAGATGACACAGAACGAGTGAACACACACACACACACACATTAAGATTTCACTGCAAGCTGTTGCTTCTTTCAGTGCTCTTCACGTGTTTTCAATATTTATCTGTTGGATATGTTGTTTCTGTGTGTTCTGCTCTTTTATTTGTTTATTTTTTCATTGTGTAATAACGTTAAGAGTTGTACTGTATATGGCATCACTTTCTCTGGGAAATTATATAGAAAAGAGTATAGATTGGGAAGAGATACATCAACAACATCAGTGATGCGGCGCATCAGTGAGTTTTACAAATGCATCATCCATACCATTCATGTAAATTTCAAGGGATTTTCATGTAAGTGAGTTTCTTAGATTTAAAAATTCATCATCCACCCTTCCACCCTGCAGATTTCAGAGGACTGAGCATCTGGTTCCCCCGAGAGAAAGGAGCGATGCTTTCCTCACAGCTCAAAGACAAAGAATCCCCACATCATACAGTAAAGCCCATGAGTATGAGAATGTCCTATCATCCTCGCCAAATACAGCAAATGCCACATGGGAAACTGCACTGACAGGGATACTGTGCTTATTCTTAAAAAAAAAGTTGCTCATTTGACCTTTTCTTTATCTGAGGAAAGCACTGACTCTCATGCTCTTACTATCTGAAACGCTTCAGTTTCCCCGAGATCCAAAACCTGAGCTTGACACACACCCATAAATCAATGCATTACTATGAGTGTATAACAGTCTCAGCCTTGTGATGATTAAGATTTTTCACACTGGTTTATTTCTGTTTTAGATGATGATATTCCTCAGAGGAATGCCTGGATGACATTTCATTTTGAGCCAACTGGTGTGGAGGACAAGATGATTCACATGGCTGTTATTTCTAGCGTGGATGAGAAGATCCAGCATCCACTGCTTAGCATTCTCCCTTTGTGTCTTTAGTAAGCAGAGATAGTAGTTCAAGCTCGGCTGTCACGCTCAGAAGTGAGGAACTAAAGGTTTGCATTGCACCCATTTCTTATTTTGTGACCCAGTGACTTTAATCCATAATGTGAGTCCATATACTTTATAGTTGTCTGACCAAACTACTGCCAGTGTCTTTGTATCCTCGAGTGGCTGCAGTAACTATTTCCAACTTTACAAGTGCAGCCACTGAATGAAGTGGTGAGTAACACTTCATATTACAAACATAGCAGATGGCTGAGGGCAGATATGGCATATAAGCACTGTGTTACTGAGGGCTGCCAGCTTTATCGTCAACTATGTGACTGTTTAGGTCTCTCCCTCTGTGTCAGCACTCCAGACAATGGTAATGTTTGAATGTGTGTGTGTTCAGAGTGCCTGTCGCTCTCAGGCGCGGTCAGTATTTATTCAAAATCACAAAGCTATGCTTTAATTTAACCCTCCCTGTTTATATAGGATTTTCTCTGTCTCTCTCTCACACACGCGCACACACACTGGATCATTATGAAGGCATGCAAGCAGGTTTGCTGCTGTATGAACGGACAGGGTTGTGTTCCACTTTGATGAATGGCTGTACTAGAAAGAAGATAACATCTGTGTGTGTGTGTGCGATGATGTTCTGAGGCTCTTTTCCAACTTGTGATAACAAGTTTGATCACACTGTGCTGCAGCCACTGTTGTCAGCTATGATCAGTAGTTGGCACAGTTAGATTAGGAATAGATCTATTCGCTTATCATTCAGACAAATAGCTTCCGATCCACAGGACAGTTGCCATTTTCTCACTGACCTTGTCCACACCTCACTCTTAGCTGTAAAACATGCTTGTTTTTGCGCAATAGTGCCTCATTTGTTTGTGGGATATTCAATATTTGCTTTCTCTGCCTCTAATCTCTTTCAGGCACGTTACATTTTGTGGATCCGCCTGAGAAACTCTCACAAGCAGGAAGTCCTTTTTGTGAATACTCATCCGCACAGTCCAAGGGTATTACTCATTAAATAAAAGATGCTTATGCACACTATGATTGTGTTGCTAACAGCTGCTACTGTCTCTCCCCATGCTTTAGAAATGCTGACTTGTCCTCTCTTTCTGGATCTCTCCCTCTGGTGCTGCCTCTCCTGGGACAGGAACTGCTGAGGCTAAAGAGATAGTGATTTTGCACACTGTAAGACGTAAAATGAGTGCACTCAGTTATATTCCCCTGTCGGATAAGCAGATACAAAATTTGGGATTCAAAGGAGAGATCGTGGTGGATTTTTTGAAGGATCTGTCACGCCTTGCATTTTAAAAAGGTAGAGGACTGAGAAGTGACTTTAAGCGTATATGATGATGGCCCTGCTCATGCACATTTAACACAATGCTGTGTTTTATATTCTTGTATTTTAAAGTTTTGTCTGCGTTTCCACACTTTCACATTAGCCTCCAGGGAAACCTTAATCGTACGTGTGCTGTTCAGACTCACTTATTTACAAGAAATATCACTCTGAATACGTAAATGTACAGTTCCTGTGGCCTTGACAGAGACCTGCAGCTGAACTCACCCTCTTAGTGTGATGCAGTGACCGGAGAGGCCTCTGTGAAGGAGAGGAGGTCAAACTGAGTTGAAATGCCCCGGCTGAATGTTTTTACTCACTGAGCCCCAGTAGCTCAACACTTAAAACCTTTGAGAAATGTTTATTTTATACTGTCAGATTAATTTAATCCGGACTGGTTTACAGTGCAAGTAATACCCACAACAAACATAGAAATGGAATAGAATTAAACAGTTTAATATAATGGAATTAAAAAATAAAGTAGTTGTGCTCATAAGGAGAGCAGGTCATCTGCCTGTATTTCTGCCAAATAGGCACCCTCAGGGATAATGCTAATTTAATTCCACATAAACACAATTAGGCAGCAGCGAGGCACCCAGGCCAGCCATGTGTTATTACATAATCACGGACACCTCGCATTGACTCATTATCATTAATTTTCCAACTTGCACAAATTGTCTGAAGGACATTTTCTTTGAGGAGGAGGCTCTCTGCAGTTTGATGAAACAGCACAGCACTGTGCACAGATGTAATACATAAACTGACAATTAATATGGACTGTATGTTTCTGTACAGGTTTGCAAACCTGATAGGTGGCCACTTCCAGATAATGTATTAATGTCATGTACATCATAGAATGAAAGGTATATTTAAACAACATGTGCATTTGTTGATAGGGGATAATATTGAGTAATGTAATATAAATATGCGGTAAAGATAGATATAGCTATAGATATGGCGTTCTCACTTTAGAACTTGTGTGAACTCATCTCAAGCTCAAGATTTAATGTGTCAGAGTGTATCAGAAAATGTAATCTACAAAGGTTTTGACTGTTGTCCTTATTTAATAGTGTTGTTTTAATTATTTTTTAACTATTTGAACTTCAGTCCATGTTTTAACACAGCTTTTTTTATGTGAGAACTCAAAAGTTCTCTCAGTGATCACAGTGTTAAAGCATAAGGCACAGTAAACTCTGGAAGAATTATTTATTTCTTCAGTATGTAAATAAATATAATCGTCCTTATAGTGCGCTTACTATTATCCTCTCTCAAAGTGTCAGAGCTTCTCAAACACAATTCACATATTCAGCATTATGTTAAATAAAGACATACAAAGAATGTATATTGAATTATGTCTTTTATGACAGAAATGGGTTGTATAAATTATAAAAAAAATAATCCTCTTACACTTATTATATCAACAAACATGCTGTGGTCCAAAATTACATAAATCACTTGGCTGAATTTAAGAAGAAAGGTTTACCTAATGCTGTTAAAGAATGTGGAAAGCGATGGCATTAATCATCCCAGTGCAAAGACCTGTTCACAAAACATCTCACACAAAGACGCAGCTGTATTCGCTTTTGTCCAGAGAAAATGACAGGATCCTTCCTGAATAAACTCCCCCTATACTGCAATGACCTATTACATTAGATGAAACTAATTTTGCATTATATAAGCAGGAGCAGTCATTTCACTACAAGAACATGATGAATGCATCGTCAAAGACGCACAAAGATAATTGTGATTTTTTTCCCCCCACAGACTCAGCTGTTTGGCTGCATCCCAACGATTGCCGAGCTGCCTCTAGTGAGATGAAAGCCATAGATGCATGTGTACGCGCCACAGCGAGGTTGATTCGTCCTGCCAAGTCTGCCTAAATTCTGTCCCACTGACAGTCTGAGTGAACAGGGGCAACAACAGCAAGATGAAAGCTGTCTATTTTTGTGCTGGTGACAGTGCATCTGTTAACTCTTTGTCATGCACATATACCACAAGCCAGCATTAATCAAAAGAAAAATACCCTTCCTTACCTACCACCTCATGACCACTTTGCCACTGTCCCTATTTACATTGTCATTTTATATCAAGGGCTCACAGATGCCCCTGCATCCCCTCCCGATCATGTCAAGTAGGTGCTTGGAAACTCCTTGTGACAAACTGTTGCCTCAACCTTTGAAATCCAAAAAGGCCCAGAGGCTTTTTTTTAAACAAGCAAGGCTGTTTTGTCTGGATGGCAGCGAGCTCAGCTGTGACCAGTCACCACCAGTCAACATTTGGAAAGGTGATAACACCATAATACATAACTGTGAGTATGTGTATTTGTGTATATATACTGTGGCTTCTTGATTGTGGTTGCAGCAATTTTATATATTTGGTTTATATTTTCTGCAGTATATTTAATCTAGGTTTGAACTTTGAAATGTTCCCACCACGCTTGACTATTATTGATACACAATTTGTATCAATAATAGTGAAGCACCATAATACATCTGTTACAGTTAACGTAACACATGTTTTATTTATGTAAATGTAACACTTTGTGCAAATGTGCACTAAATTATCAACTCTTCAACTACAAAATGAAACCAAATAACTTAAGCTCAACACTATTTAGAGATCTAGATTTCTTTAATATATTAAAATGTTTTTGTTTTTTTCCCTCCACTTAATACAGGGCCTCTGGGGGGCCTCTGGTGGCCCAGAG
Organism: Solea senegalensis; assembly: GCF_019176455.1. Lineage (NCBI taxonomy): Eukaryota > Metazoa > Chordata > Actinopteri > Pleuronectiformes > Soleidae > Solea > Solea senegalensis. The sequence goes on along the minus strand of NW_025320909.1, from coordinate 24,069 downwards.
CAGCCGCTTATTTCACTTATGCCTTGGGCCAGCTCTGGACTGGGGTAAAGCAGATGTAAAAGACCATTATAAAGCATTTCACTGTGCACATGAACCACAGTATTTTGCCAGCGTATTCAAAGATGCATCAGCGCTTATTCACAGCTAGAGGAAATCATCTACAGGTCAGTAAATGCATTGGTTAGAATCAGTTCTATTTACATAATATGCCAGACTGATTCATCAGGGCGGCTTAACAATTAATGTTGGAAACAATATTTCAGGACGTATCCGGCCTGCTGAAATGTCTTACAACATAGCCATGTCCTGGGTTGACCTTTGACTACCTATTATATGTATATTTCTTTACTTTACTTCACAAGGTGTATTCAAAATATCAAATCACAATGTTTGTGTGATACTACAGTCTTGTTTAATTGCATTTTAATTGATTATTTCTGCTGCGCAATCATGTCCTTAATAAAAATTAATAAGCATGAAATGGATCATCAATAAAACCCCTGTGATGACAACACAGGGAAAGATTGGATAGCAGTGCTTTTTGGATTTTGTGATCGTTTTTTGCCACCTAGTGGACAATACACAGCAGTACCCGCAGAGGGTAAAACATGCAAAGGGTGTCGTATATGTTTTAAAACATTATTTAAAAATAACCTAATTTAACATGTTTTGTGGGATAAGTTGTGTAAAAATGTAAAAAAAAAAAAAAAAGTAAATTTAATATACAAGAATCAAACATCACCGTTTTTTTTCAAAACAGTAGATGGCTGGATCCGGAACTAATGCAGCATGTGGTGGTTTAACTACAGCGATTTTTACTGTAACACACCACAGCCTTGGCTTCAAAGATGGAGGCACCGGTGATAGAAACATGTCATGTTGCTTGTTGTGCTAACAGGACACCAAACGTGGTTTCATGGAGCCGTAGTGGAATTATTGCGTATGGGACGTGTAACTCAGTGGCTCTGTACGACCCTCAGGTACTAACGCCCAAATTATTAAGGCTCTCACGACATTCATCCCGTAATTATGAACAAACACGTAGTTTCTTTCGTTAATTTAATAAACACATGTTGTTGTTTTTGCTTTATTTTTAAGGAGAGAAGAGTCATTGCTGTGCTGAATGGACACACAGGCAGAGTGAATGCAGTTCAGTGGGTTCACAGAGAAGACTGTGGTGAGTCAGTGTGAAGAGAAGACAAACTGATCTGTGTCTGGACCTGTCAAACTACTGGACATGTCATGACCACACACAGTATCATCTGTCACCACAACCACTGCATTTGTGTGATCACATGTGAGATACACCATAAAGAGATAATCAAAGAAAATATTCCACAGGGACCAGTGTGTACAAAGAAATATGCAGCTGTCCCTCCAGTGCATTCAGATAAAATCAAGATTATAGGGCTGCAACAAGCGATTATTTTCATAATCGAATTAATCTGTCGATTAATCGAGTATCGTTTGGTCTGTAAAATGCCAGAAAATGTTGATCATTGTTTCCCAAACCTGAAATGATGATGTCCTGAAATGTTTTGTTATGTCCACAAACCTAAATGACTCAGTTTGAATGATTTCTTTGTTACATGGAGCAAAGAATCCAGAAAATATTCAAATTTAAGAAGCTGGAAAATCAGAAAACATGGTCTAATTCTTTCAAAACACTCAAACCGATGAATCGATTATCAAAATAGTTAATCGACGTACAAGAAAACCCTAAATTAATAATAAGTGTATGTACAAGAAATATACAAGAAAACCCTAAATTAATAATAAGAAATACTAAATTCTAAATATACATGCCGATCTTATATTAAAAACACGAGGAAAATAATAAACATTTGATTCTAAAACTAAGTTACTAGTTTCATATATATAAAAAGAGTTGCTGACTAGCCTTCCATATGGAAGATTCAAACTGCATGATGAAGTTGCTCACATCAGATGGGGTTTTTTTTGGCTTGCACTTTATGTAATATGTTGTTGTTATGATATAGCAAGTATAGCAAAGAATCACTTTAATGAAGAATGTTTACTTTTGAGAAGCTGAAACAATAGGGAAACATTCTAACACTATGAAATGGGTTTGATGATAAATTTAGTAATCAAATAATAATCAATTAATTGAAAATCATTGGAGGCCTAGTGTACAATTTGCATCAAAGAGTATGTTGGATGGTAACAGCATTATAGCCATCAGACATATGACTCAAGCACACAAAAGTACATTATTTAACTAATTTTGTCGTTTTTGTTGTCACAGCTCTTGAAAGTCATCTTGTCTCCGGAGGCTCAGACAATCAACTCATCCTTTGGGAGGTTCAGAATGAGAAGGTTAGCTGCCAGATGTTGCGTTTCTGACCCCAGTTTCCTGCTATTTCTTACTGAAACATGCTCTAAAACGTTATCTTCCATTTGCAGTTCAGTCAGTCAGTGGTGTGTAAAGGCCACACCGGTCCAATTAATGCTGTGGATGCCATCTATGTGGAGGGCTCAGAAATCCTGGTGGCCTCTTCAGCATCTGACTCCACAGTCAGACTGTGGCTCTGCAGTGGAAACAAAAAAGGTATGAGACATGTGTTTGCTATTTTAGGATGTTAGACACCTCATGCACAGTTGATAAGTTGAGAAAATATTCATTCTTCACTCTCAGTGTGACTATCTGCCTCCCAGTGGCTGCTAGTAGGAATGGCAATGTCTAGTTACAACATGATTACTTGCCCCATCTCTGCAATGCACATCTAAAACATTTTTTTAATATTTTTACACTTTATATACACCCACAGTAGTAGTTGTATTTTAATAATGGCTCAACATCTTTCATGCATAGAAGTCAAAATAATATGATGCACATGCTGTTTTGCTGTATAATTTCTCCTGGCAGTCGTGTTAAACTTGATGGCAATGCTGCATGGATTTATTATGTCGTAATGGAGTTCAATATTAGAGCTGTACCAGATTGTTTTCCAATTCTATTTTATTTTATTTATTTTTTCAAGCTGTTAACTGTAACAGCTTCCCTTTGTGTGATGTTTCTGTCTACCATATTCACCCAAAGCCACTTAGTTGAGCTTGCATATATGTATATTTTAGTTTTAATTGATTCATTATTAATGAACCAATCAATCAATTATTATTAATTATTGTGTAATCAAACTCACAGTGAATGAGAAACTTCAACCATATGTTTGTTTGTGTTCCTCAGCTGAGTGCCTCCATATCACATCATTTGACAGTGGTTTCATGATGGATGTCTCTCTGTCACTGTTGCCAGGCAGCAGAGGTAAGCCTAAGCTGTTCCTACATAGACAGCCTTTACGTTGTGTGCCACACACAGTCAAACATACACACTTTTTGTCTCATGCCTTCCATTTCAGTTCTCCCCACTGCTTCCGTGGCTGTAACTGAATGTTATACTGTCTCATGTCATTTTGCATCATGTCTGTTTATGTGTTTGATTCATCTTTCCTTTACGTATATACAGTAGCTCCTGTTTACAGGAGTCAGTAGATACAAGTGTTTTCCATCTGCTGTATGTGCTTGTAATTGTACTTGCTGTACATGAATGTGAAACATTAACTCTGTTGCTTATAGTTCCCATACTGGCCTGTGGGGGTGATGACTCTCGGGTGCATTTGTATATTCAGTCCAATGGACAGGTAAACTCAGACTCATGCAACAGAGACATATTCATGTTTTTTGTGGTAACCCCCTTATTCAAATTTTAATGTTTAAATGCAATACTTGACCTATTTAAATTGCTCCACAACAGCTCCAGAAAGCTTTGTCACTACAAGGGCATGAGGACTGGATTCGTGGAGTGGCATGGGCATCTATAGGTGAGCCCTGCAGTTATAACATCGAATCTATGATTTAATGATATGACATCATAATGTTATTGTTTCAGGAGCAGAGCCTTGTTTGAATTAGCTCTTAATATCATTCCCGGTATTTTCTCAAGCACAAATTCTACTAGGGTTGAAGTCAACACAGTTACATTTGAAGAGGAACTCCAGATGTTTCCATAAATAAGTAAAAACATTTTTGCTTGGAATGCCTTCTAGTTTTAATCTCTGCACAGTATTGTCATATTTTAATTTGTTTTAAGCTCTGTATGTGAGAAGATTATTTATGGTTAGCTGCATGTTTCTTATCTGGTGAGCTAAAGCACTAAAGCAGAATAAGGCAGTTATTGATTGCTGCATGAGACAAGTAATACATGATTGGCTGTGAACACTGTGATAGGAAGAATTACAGTCTTAAACCACTTTGAAGAGAAGCTGGAAAACAACCTTTTGTTTACAATAAGTGAAACATACGCAACCAAAAATACACTTCTTTTTTAGAGCAGTAAAACATCAAAAGGAATCCAAGACAAGTCTCTGTGCTCAGATTCATTGCTTTTTGCTGTATTGTGATGGTGCAGCAATGCACAGATTCCAGTCTCACCTAATTGTGTATTCCCCCCCTTCAAGGGCACATCATTACTGCACTGTTCTGCCTCTCTAAAAGCTATGCCATCTCCTTAAGCAACCCTCTCCACCAGTGTCACCTTCCCACTCATAGTCTATGACCTGCTCCGCTCCTGCTAAGCTTCCAGCCGGCAAAGTGACAGAGACGTCTATTTGTATGACACCTCATCATAGGAATGACAATACACACCTGCTTCTCTGATAGTGGCTAAATAAATCTTTTTGTTCTTTTATAACATGGCAGATGACAAATTGCAGGAGTGGAGGTAGAATTTATCACAGCTGTGAAATGTTGGGATTCACAGCGTTGATGTATCTTTAATTTCTTTTTTTTTCTTTTCTTTTGGATTCTGTTTTTCAAAATCATGTTTTTATTTGAATTAGTGCCCTCTAAAAATCACCCAGTCATCTTATAAACTGAGGGTGATATGAGATAACTAGTAACTTACCATATTACAATGAAAAAGACTTTGGAGAAGCACCAAAATCCTGATATTGAAATTGAAGAAAAGTAATTGTCTGAACCCTTTTAACCCTGCTTTAACAAAATAGGGTTGTGTTACAAAATACAGAATCACTAGTGCAGTGGTTCCCATTTATTTTCTGTCGTGCCCCCCCCAGAGGACAGAAATGTTTTCACGCCCACCCCGAATTGAAATACTATTGAGAACCTGATGATATTTATTTATTTATTTATTTATTTATTTATTTATTTATATGTATAAACCACTGCAAGAGGGAACATCAATCAACACGTAACGTCAGTTACGCTGTGATTTCTCACCCCCTCCTGGCGTTCAGGCAGCTGTAGGTGGAAACAACGACTGAGATAGCATATGTTTACATTTTTATATAATCGTGTTTAAGAATGACTTCATATATTATTTATATTTGTTTGTTGTGTGGCTCTAAGTGGCCAAATATATTAATGCAGTTTTAATGTTGTACCACTTTTAAATGAATGGAACATTAAACCTCATGTGCATTCTGTGGGGGACATCATAATTTCTATTTATGCCATGAAAAATAAAAGCATGTTGCATAATGACAAACATTTACCTCAGTAGAGGAAACAATGGCAATGGATTCATTCAGTATTGATCTATTTTGAGAGCTGACAGAAATGTCTTCTACTCAGTATGTTTTTCAGACAGTCTCTCTCTCTCTCACTGTGACTCATTCAGGTGGGGAGCTGTTATTAGCCAGCTGTTCACAGGATTGTCTCATCAGAGTGTGGAGGCTGTGTGCCAAGTCTGGGACAGACACCCATGCAGAGGACGATCACACCATCATCAAAATGAAAGAGGACGTTTTTGAAGTGAAGGAGAGAGGTGAGCGAGCCACACTGTCGACTATTGAAAAGTTGTTAATTAACCACATAAAGAGACAGGTTTTTCGGTGGTTTAATGACACAGTAGAAAAAGACATGAATAAAGAATCAATTATTTTGTCGTTGTGTGTCCTCCTGCTGCAGACATTTCCTCAGTGTTTGCGGTGTCTCTTGAGACAGTCCTGGCTGGTCATGAGAACTGGGTCTATGGAGTCCACTGGCAGCCTCCTTTCTACAAAGGTACCTTGATTAAAAGTGCATGGAAGGGACCATAAAATGAAGTGCATTTCTAAAACAATCTACCATTTCACAGCTCCGTTAGTAACAGCTTGGCTACACTTTGTTAATGGAGTGTTTGTCAAAAACAATCAATTATTTTCAAATCACAGACTATTCCCATTAAACATTCCAGTCACTGAGTTGTTTCTGCAGCCAGTGGAAGTATAACATTGTTTTTCTGCTTTTGTTTTATAATGGCATTACTTCCATTAAAATACAGCATGTGAAGGGGACAATTTCTTAAAGAGAAAGGAAAAATAAATGGTGTGAAAAGTTAGCAGCTTAATGAGTTCCTAAGGGAAGGACTTCTAGATGTGCTAAATTTTCTCCTTAAACTGTTGTCACTTTAAAAGCTTATTACATCAAGGTCACTTCACACCCACCCCAGCTTAATGTGTACATCACACATCATTATGTTAAGATCCCTCTGTTAGAGTATGGATGGTGAATGCAGTTATTCTGCTTGAAATTATGGTTACAAACTATAAACATTCTTAGAAGAAGAAGGAAAAATAAGAAGAACACAGCAATGCAACATTACAGATGCAGTATGTAAATATAAGGTAATTAATATCTATTGAACACTGAATATGAGAGGTCCAGGAGCAACTCATGGAACTCATATCCCTGCATATTTCTACTGCTGAAACGACAGTCAATCGAACTAACTCGTCTTATTTGAATGAAATATTGTTTAGTTTTACATTTTAATGAATGAAAATGTAGTTCCTGTATACAGTAGATTGTCTCGTTGTCTCCCTCTGAAGGTGACAAGTTGCAGCAGCCTCTCAGTCTGCTCTCTGCTTCCATGGATAAGACAATGATCCTCTGGGCTCCCGAGGAGGGATCTGGAGTCTGGGTGGAGCAGGTCAGTGTTGAATGGCATACAAAGGGGCTTTATGTAGATACTCATGGCATCAGTCACTTTCTGAAGGGAACACACAATATCCCAGTACAGCACACATCACTTTCCCACTCTGTTTCTGCTAGCTTCCATTTCACTAGCTCTTGACATGATCCAGGGCTTGAGCCCTCCTCCAGTATCCTCCCTGCTGTCAGTACCACTGTGTTGGTTTCTTCTCTGACATTGAGGTGTCAGGAATAGAAGTGATGGACAGTGATGAAGAGGTGCTGAGCCTGGTGCACCACCATGACTTTAGGCAAAGCGCGGTTGTCCTCCCCCATATTCCCTTCTATCATTTACTCACACTGAACCTCCTCTTTTACAGCCCATTTCCCAACACATCTGACAGAGGAGCGAGAGGCTGGAGGAAGACATGCCTTTGCCTCTGTGTTGCCTTTCTCCTTATTATTTTTCCTTCTACATCTGTTTTGTTCTGCTCCCCCCCTTTTTTTATCTTCTTTTGTCACATCTCCCTCTTACACTCTGCCCTCCACTCCTTTCTCATCTCTCAGCTCCCAACAGCTGCTATTGTGCCAGAATAGGGCTAAATTTAACATAAGTGTGGATGGAAGAGAAAAAAAAAAAATCATTCTCTACCCATCTGCATTGCACTTTTTTCTTAGACTGTCATATTCTCAGGTGTTTCAGAAGTACTTGTCATTTCCATGTACCTGACAGCTTATTTATAATATCAGACAGAAACTGCTGACGAAGGCACGCTCATTCACGCAAACATCCTAAAATACTGTATTTCTCAAAGATGCTCACTCTCCACACATCCTGGTGAACAGAAATGGTTCTCGCCTCGCCAGAGCAGGCACTTTGCCTGTGATCACACTCTGAGGTGATGAAAAAGATTTCACACTTGATCAGATATATTTTTGTACCTTTTGATCTCATCATTATATCCACAGTGACGAGCAAGAAAGCCCACAGAAGGGACCAGGCGTGAAAGTCTCAGCTCTCCTCTCTGACAAAAGGACGATGATTAGGACCTGAAGCTAATGCTAATGTCACATATTCTTGGCGTTGTTAAACAAGGCAGAGAGTTAGAGTTGAGTTAGTCCAGTATGGCCAGTCTTTCTTCACAGCTTTGTCCCCACTCAGAAAACCTGGAATAACCTTTTTGTTGAATGTGAAAGTGCATATTATATGAGTCTCCTCCTCATTTCTTTTCCCCCCATTCCTGTTCCTTTTGACCTGTTTTTTCTTCTCATTTTCAAGTGAGAGCCAAACCCTTTGAACTGTCAGGTTCTCTGTCTACAAAGGCAGCTTAACCTGTGAAGCTCTGTCTTGCACACAACACGCTAACATGCGCATACATACGTGCAACAACATAATGTCAGTGAACAAACTCTATTTGCATTTTGTCCATATCCTTAGACTGAATCAAAGCCCTTTGGTTCCTTTTTGAGTGTTTTCTGAAAACACAAACAGACTTCACGAAGGCTTCTCTCTGGAACGTTGGAAGTTTTTGGCAGAGCAAATTGCGCGGCACTAAATGACCAGCCATGTGTGTCTTAATTAGCTGATTTTTACAAAGAAGTGCTCCACTTCTTCACACTGATTAGAGTAATTGGTGAGATTTAATAGAGAGTGGGGTTAGCAATGGGGTGGCCAGGGCCCACCGCTGCGTAAAGTACATTTTACTAACGAGACACACTGGTAATTAACATCTAGACTGACCACAGCAAGCCACCACAATGCCTGGAGGGACTGTCAGTTCATGTGTGTGTTTGTGTTTGAGAGATAACCTATTTCCAGACCTCGGCTTTTGTACTCTTGTCAAGTCAGAAGGAGAAAATGCAATCAATCCCCAAAAAAGTCAGAGGACTGAATTTTTAAATACAAGGGGTTTGAGTATGTAGATGACAGTCTATAAATATGAATTGCTATGGGTGTGTTGAATATTTGTTTTCCTGTTGGGCTGAAGTATTAAGTCAAGTTATGGTTGCGTCAGGAAGTGCATCCAGGATAAAAAAAATCTCTGCCAAATCAAATAAGGGGCTCACTGGAGCTGTGGCGACCCCTACAGAGGAAAAAAAACTAGTAACTCTGGTAAAACTTGATGATCAAAAAATATTCAGGTTGTTACCCTGATTGAATAAATGGCTCAAAGTAAAGTTTGATTCTGGTATTACCAATCTTTTACCTGTCTCAGTCGTGCAGAAATGTTGTCACATTTAGATGCACACAGCGATGCACCTGTCATTTGCAGGTTCTCCTGCTCTGTCTAAGCTTCTCTAGCGCTACTCGCCCATTTTGTCTCCCTCAAAGAATGATATATGCCTTTTCTACCTCACTGTCCTTGTTCTATTCCTCCCTCATACCCCCACTGGCCAGCGATAAGGCATGCTTTGCATCCATATTGTTCCTCCTGTCGTAAACAAGACAAATGACAGCTCTGTGCCTCTGTGAGTTATTGCATGATTTACGGCCGCTCTCGTATGCAGAATTTTAAAATCAATCCGCTTAATCTTGCATCTCGTTTTCTCTCAATCTCTCCATTAATGCTTGTACCTGACTGGCTTTTCTCTCTGTCTCTCCCTCTGTGTGCTTGGCTGGCTGATGGTGCCATTCAAAGTGAAGGCATGCCTTTATCACTGTCATTAGTTCTACAGTGTTCCAGCCTGCAGACGGGCATTATTTTGAAGGTCATTGATGACCTCTGCAAGACAGCTGTATGATTATGGACACCCCTTTACAGTAGATAGACAAAGCAAATGTATGTGTGTGTCTCCCCTGGGTTATTTATGTGTAGCCTTTTAACTTGTTTGTTTAACATGTAATGGACGCCCACGTGTTTGTGTCATGCGTGATTGTCTTGCAGCCTGACTCATGCCTCTGCTGCGGCTAAACGTGCTCTCGCCTTCTGCTTAAAGGAAAGATAAGAGCGTAAGCTCCACATCTTTTAAGATGTAATCGCTCAAGTAGAAATTTAGCACTTCTCATATTTCCTCGATATCATTTAAGAAACAAGCTAATTAAAGATGGAGGAGATATAATGTAGCCATATCTGGATAAAGACCACAGTGGTGCTGTAGGAGCTGTGTAGCCCTCTCTGGGGCTAATCTGCTGCAATCGATTTGAAGAGATCTCCCCTCTTGGCCCTGTTTACCTGCAGGGCCTCCAGGCCTGAAAATTTTAATTGTTTGATTTCCTCATGGTAGTGGGAGGTTGAACAGGGTCACAGAATGTGCCAGAAGTTCTCTCGAGTAAATAGTCCTCCTTTATTTTTTATAAACTCACAGAAGCTATTAGGTGAAGGTAGGAATTTTTGACACGACTCAAGCTGAAATGTGTGACTATAAATGTCTCCAAACGTGGGGGTGGAGAATTACTCTCGTGCTCTCTCCATTATATTTTGAGTATGAAGTAGATTTTTTCTTTCTTTCTTGTATAAACAAGGCACAGCTCGAGCTGTTGACAGCTCATTCATCATGAGGCTCTCTGTGGCTTAAACAACAATTCCTGTTTATTAATATTTTTTTCTATACTTTTGCTGAATTTGCACATTGATTCGATTTACTTTCCGTCATCATCCTGCGTGTTATGTTACCTATAGAATATGATATTAAGAGTATTTAATGTCCTGCATCTAAATATAATAATTTTTGTTCTATTAATATTCATTTCAGTAAAAGGGTGAATTCATTCAGTGTTTGGATTTTGACATTTTTAGATGAAAGCGTTTGTCTCATTATAGTTGGTTCTAATTCTACTTTATTAACATTGTGTGGATTTAGAAGGACCCTGTGGCTTGAATAGAGTGTAAATCTGTGTAAATGGTAAATGAAATGGACTTTCTGCCCTTTAAAAAATGCAAAGTTCAATATGGCACAAATGCAAGTTGACCAAGAGTGGACAGGATGTGAGTTTATGTCTTGTTGAAGAAAACACACTGTGACTGTGAGTTTGGCTTATGTGTTTTGTTTTGTTTTTAATTGACTTTGTCTGTCGGCATGGAGCCGTTTTTTGCTGTCTATACAACGTGATGTAGGGGTCACAGGCTCTCACCCAAATCCAATTTATATAAGTCCTGTGTTCTCAAGCTTTGCAATTCTTCATTATCGTTTGTTTCATGCGATATGCTGTGCTGCTAATGTTTTCATTTTGTATTAGACCAATGCATTTTGTTAGAAAAAAAACACAATTTATTCATCTCTAATAAGTCTCATTTTGCATAATTTCTCATCTGACTTGTCAGCTTAATTTGTGCTTCTTCTTTTTTTTCTTCATCTGCTTCTGTCCAGCCATTGCGGAGGCTGTTGATTAGTTAGTAAAGGGCTTAAAACAGATATGACACACACAATTTTTCCCATCTTGCTTCTTTTCTATAAGTCTGTAGCCTTTATATAAAACCCAGGAGACAGAGCAGATGGGTTATATATCGTGTGTTACATAGCAGGATGACAGGTGCTACTTTCATCTCTCAGAAATAGCTGCATTTAAAAAAAAAAAACCCTCTTTTACTCTGTTGCCTTTTCTTTACGTGTGGCAGTCGATGCACATTTATGTGATTTTGGGTTGCTTTCATCTTTCTCTGCAAAAAGCCAGTAACTGCTTCACAAAGAAAACATTATTCACCTCCCTGTCAGATATAGTCTGTGTTGAAAAAGCACATGAGTTAAACATTTTGACCTCACAACCTTTTTTCTTTCATTCACACCAGGTGCGTGTAGGGGAGGTTGGTGGCAACACTCTGGGTTTCTACGGCTGCCAGATGAGTCCGGATGGTTCCATGATTCTGGCTCATGCTTTTCATGGTGCTCTACATCTCTGGTCAAAGGACCAAGAGAAAGAGGTGAGAATAGTGGCCTAAGATGTGCTCTCCAGTTTCATAAGATGCCAGTGTTTAAATAGTTGATTTGGTCAAAATATATGTAATGTATGAGTTTACCCAAAAGCTGTTGATTGACAAGAGTGCTTGAACTTAGAATCAGTCTAACTAAGCAATCAGACTATGAATCGCAATAGCCGGGTATGTTAGTCTGACTAAGACTAGCTCGATTTTAGCTGGACTAACGTGTTTACGTGACAAGAAAACCAAATTATTGTCTTAGTCTTACTAAAATTGGACTTTTAACATTCATGTAAACATGAGTCTCCTGTCCACCATGTCACTCAATTTGAATAGTAACCACATGTCTTTGTTGGTTGTTCCTGTGAGAGTTAAGGTTTGAAGTTATGTGCAAATTCAGATTTAACGGTGACAGTAAAAACCTGAACATGTTGATAGCTAATTGAGTTTGACTTTGCAACCGTGCTCCAAATGTAATTTGTTGTGGCCATGGAGGGAGGTCTTTATGCTAATCCTGTGGTTGAATGTTGTAAACTGACCATTACAATGCTCTGTGTCCAGGGAGATTGGAGGCCTGGGGTTGTTATATCAGGTCATTTCAGTGCAGTGCAAGACCTCAGCTGGGACCCTGAGGGTGAATTCATCATCAGTGTGGGCTCAGACCAGACAACCAGACTCTTCACTCCATGGAGGAAACAAGATGTCAAATTGGTAAAGAAGCATTTGAATCTAACTTATGACATGTGGACGTTGAAGAGAGCCTGCAAACGCAAAAATAAAGCATTGGTGAAATGTTTTGTGCACATAGATCAAAATGTCCAGATCTTTTGAAAAACAAATATATTTTGGAAGGCCTGTCCATTATCTCATTATATGACCTTCAAGCAGTGGTTACTTTGTACGCTCCTGTCTTTGAGAACTGGCCAGACCACCTTCAGCACCACTACAGGATATTGCTGGGATTATTGGTAACATCAAATTTAAGTGCTCTGTAACTTCACATTTATCCAGGTGAGATTGTTCGGGGCAGAGAAAAATATTCAGTTTGTATATAAACATAATTAAGTTTTCCGTCTCAGTTGCATTATTCAAGAGGTTACTTTGGAATCACTGCCACCTCATGGCAGTGCCAAAATAACTCCAGCCTCTGGAGTGGAACCCTTCATCTTCCCTTGTGAGCACACTTGGCATCTTAATCTTAAAATCTTTTATTTATTTCATATTTGGCTTGTTTTCAAGTGCCTGGATTTAAGGCCACAACATTAGAAGATCTATTGAAATGCTGGCACTTCCTCCAGTAACTAAGCACAGCTGCTTAGGATCTTCATAAAATCTTTCTTTGTGTTTATAACCATGCAGGCAACCTGGCACGAAATCTCACGGCCTCAGATCCATGGATATGACATGCAGTGTCTTGCCATGGTTGGAAGGTTTCAATATGTCTCTGGAGCAGATGAGAAGGTCCTCAGAGTGTTTCAAGCGCCTCGTAATTTTGTGGAGAACTTTGCTAATATCTCCGGGATGTCGAGAGAGAAGTTGCTGACCTCCAGCGTGAGTGCCACTAAAAATGCAACTACAATACAGCAATTTTTTTTCCACGACCTTTACTGCAACAACTTTGTCTCTGTTCCATGTTCAAATTTGACAAAAGGTCCCTAAGGTTTCTTTTTTACTTCCTGTTGTTCAACTGTAAAATTTGTGGACTGCATGCTGTTTGCTTTAACCCTGCTTGATTATTGTGTGTGTTGTGTTACTTTTTTCTTCATGCCAGGACTCTGCCAACCTTCCAGAAGGAGCCAGCACACCTGCTTTAGGTCTGTCCAACAAGGCTGTATTTCAAGGTAAAATGATTTTGGCCGGAGCCATCTTTTGTTCAATAATCAATTTTTGGCAACTGTTTCAGTATTTTCACTCTTTCTATGTAATGCATCAATAGAATATACTGATTTTTTTTTTTTAATTTATAGGTGACCTTGTTCCAAAAACCAATAAAAAGGAGGAGCAGTTCAGCAGTGTATCTGATCAATACCAGGAGTCTTACTTCCACCCACTTAACATGACCGGTACTGTAAACTTGCATTAAATACACTGTCAATTATTTCTCTGAAGTAACAGGTTCTCAGAGCCATCCAAGTAAACTCATATTCAATCGAAATCCCTACAGGAAAATAAATTTGGATACAAAATAAGAGATTCATATTCCTTTTGCTCTGCTGCCGCAGCACACATGTAAGAGTTGTTGTGGGTGATGCAAATGAAGAGGAGTTGATGGAAGCAGTGATGTGAGAAAAGGCAATAAAAATTAGCAAAAAAGTGCACGTTCTTATTTCAAAGTGACTCCCAACATAACAAAATATTTGACATGAAGTGTCTGTAATAAGATGTTTGGAAAAGGATTGTGCACTGAATCAGAGAAGAATACAAGAAACATAGGAAAACTTAATCAGAGTAAATGGGCAGATGGGAAATGGATGAAAGTCAGATGAGGACAATATAACAGTGCGCTTTAAAAACCCCTGGTTGAGAGGCTGTGAAGGGCTGTCATCAGCAAGATTGAAGCCACTCCTTAATCTGCATTGCTAATTAGAAAACAGGCTTTTGTGATTGCAAAGTTTAAGTGTCGATGACCCCAGGCTCTGTCGAGAGCAATCGAGTGTGGAGACTGTTGTTAACAAAGCATTTTTACTCAGGCACTGACACAAATGAGTAATTATGAAAACTGGGAAGCCGATGACCAATAAGCCAACAAACATGAGAGTAGTTTTCAATTACATGCAAAGCAAAGGTAGTGCAGGCCCGCGCAGTAATTGTGTTGTGTGGGAAACACTGGTACTGGATAAATTTGATCCCTCTTAAAGCCAGGGGCTGTGAAGAAAAAGAGATAAAGCAGCAGTTGTTTCAGAATAGCCAGGTTTTTTTGGAGAAAGCAGCAGAGCTGAGAATTCATGAAGGCCAAATGCTAAATGAAGCTGCACGTGAATGTGAGAGAACATTGTCCTCAGGCGAATAATCTTGTTTTCAGTCTACCATGTAGCTTTTATCTCATTCAGTCCCCATTTATGGAACAAATCCCCTTTTTCCTTTAACTTGCAAACATTATGTCACCAAAAATGCTGGGGAATAAAGAGGGACATTATAATATCCACTTAGGTACAATCTTCATTAAGTAAATTGGAAATAGTTTGTATTTTAAATTTGAAATATCTCTGTGTTCTTTGAAAGTGACAGTTATGTGAGGATTTTGAGGTTAATGTGTATGTGTGTGCGTGCAGAGCCCCCACCAGAGGATCATCTTCTCCAGAACACCCTCTGGCCCGAGGTTCAGAAACTGTGAGCACTTTATTATTCCTCTCCTAACATCACATCAAAGCTTCTTGTGAAAACAATATTCAGTGTCCTGTGAAAATTGAAAATCATACTCACTCCAACAACCTGCTCCTTTTCATAAACTTCCTTCCATACAGACACCAGAGTTTCTCTGTTGCTGTTATTGAAGAAAGATTTCACATTATTAATTGTGTTTATTTAGTTTATTTTGCCAAAGGGTTTATTGGTCCTAAAAATGATTAACGGAACTCAGCTTCCTGTTATCCCATGAGGCTTTTTCCTCGGCTGAATATATAGCCTCCATTTGTGGCCAATGTTAAATCCATTTACCAGTCTGCGCAACATAAACATGACGTATGACATTGTTGTTTGTTCGATGTGTGAGCATTGTGTGTAGAAAAGCCCCACCCCGAATCATTTAGTGCATAATAGAAACATTAAAATGAGTAATTGCCTGAATTATTTCAAATAATTCTAAAATTGATGCAGTGTTTGAAAGCTTCCTGGTTGGGATACTTTTCTCTCTCCGGAGTTGCAACGTGACGTTTCTCTTTGTTGACATCTTAAAGTAGTCAGGTAACAGAAACACTAAAAAGCATACAGTAATTGCGCTGTGAGTGATTAGTCATGGCACCAATATTGTTAATCTCTTACAACAGGAGAAGCACCGGCAGATCAACATTTTCATTTCACACAGTGCTTATTTAACTGTCAGCACACACTGATAGCTTGCGCCTGGAAGCTCGCTGTGGTGACACTTTGGAATAAGAGGACACTTAATTTACTGTCGGACGTTGTCGTCCACTTCTCACCTGCACATAACATCATGTATGTCCTGCCTCATGTGTGGTGCACAGGTTTATGATTCATCCCCGTACGATTTGCATCGTCTTGTCTCCTCCAGGTACGGCCATGGCTTTGAGATGTTCTCTCTCGCGTCTGACAGCGCCAGGACAGTGGTGGCGTCCGCGTGCAAGGTCAGTGTGATAAGACTGAGGCCAGAGACCACGTCGTAGTTCAGGCTACATGACACCACAGAGCAAAGGTGTTAGATCAGAGAAGATAAAGCATCGTGACATACACGCACACTGTAACACACTGTGACACCTACTGCTCGTTCTGGAGAGTGATCCCTCCCCTGTGGCCTCTCCTGAGGTCTCCCACTTTTTCCCCTTGTACAAGACTTTTTCCTCACTCGATGGGTCTATCCTTAGGGTGTTACAGACTGTAAAGCCCTTCGAGGCAAATTGTGTTTGTAATGTTGCACTCTATAAATAAAATTGACTTGACGTGTCACTCAGATATTGATAGGACCTGCGTCGTCCTCACTTAAGTTGTGCAGACAGACACACAGTGGTTTTACATGGCGTTAGAAAACATCTAATTATTCTGTTAGTTTGACAAAAAAAATTGACTTTTAAAATACACATAATCACATTAGTCATACTAAAAGGAGAAAAGTTAGTCCTACACATCCAGATAATGCAATGAGAAGTTTAATTATTACCATTGTATGTTCACATTTAATTGGACCCAATCTGGCCTTGGTGCTCCACAGTTCCTGCCCCCAGGCTTTGACCTGCTCTCAGCTCAAATACTTGAATATTTTAAAGTTCATGGATGCTAACTAGCAGCCAGCTAGCGTTGTTTTGATCTGTTACATAATAGGTAAACCAGAAACCGCCTAATACTAATGAGCTGAAACCAGGGCATATCACCACCTAACATAGCAGAGGCGGATGCACTTCATTTAATAAATCAATTCTCGGCTAGTGTTTGTATTCTGGGACTTTTAACAGTGCAGTTGCTTGTCTTGATGTGCATGGAATGAAACAAACATTCACACTGTCTCGCCTACTTTCTACTTCACCCACCGTCCCATGCTACATTTCTTCCCTTTTCTTGTCTTCTTGTTCTTCTTCCCTTTCACTGGTTTTGCTTTATTCTTGTCTTATCTCACAGTCGTGTTCCCTTTTATTCCCTACAACAGCTGTGCTCATCCCTCAACCGACCTTGATGTCTGGGGTTTGTTTTTTTTCCCAACACACTGCTAGCAAGCAAACCTGATATAGAAAATTTCACAGAAGTTAAAAGAAATCACTTTGCAGGCAGAGATGGAGAAGACGGAGGCTGTATGTAAAACAAAATATTTAAATAAGCTGTGTCATGGTCTTTCCAGGCATCTAAAGCAGAGCATGCGGCAGTGTTGCTGTGGAGTACGACTACGTGGCGCCAGCTACAGACACTGCCCTGTCACACCCTCACCGTCACCCAGATGGCCTTCTCACCCAACGCGCAACTCTTGTTAGCCGTTTCCCGTGATCGCACCTGGTCTTTGTGGAAAAGGAATGTGCCCACACCTGAAAGTCCAGGTGAGAAAAGAAGGGGAAAGGACCAGATCCTAATCTAATCCCTCCATAATGAAATATATGAGTTGACTGGTCAGGATTTTCTTTTTTAAGGCACTCTGGCTCTGGATGAGAAAATAGCCTTTCATGGTGCTTTGTAAATAAATTATTTTTAATTAAAAACACGTGTGAGAGATTATAATTAAACCTTATTGGCAGATAGTAACAGCTATCCTAATTCAAATTAATTAAAATAAGGTTAACGCGCTGAAGCAGATTTGTTCCAAATGAAATCAAGCTGGACTGATTGGGAGGATTCCCCTAATTAATGCGGTGAAGAGCCAAACAAATGATGCAGTGACTGAAACTAGTCCAAACAGGAGCTAATAAGAAAGAGTTTATTATTTTTATTTCATCATTCCCTGCATGTTTATGTGAACTGAACATAATGTGAATTTTAAGGTATTAAACCTAACTGTGCTTTCAAATGAGGACAGGAGTTTGCAGATGGCTGATGATAATAATGCAGAATACAACACATGCCTACCTGTATATTTCATTTAAGGTCATTTATTGCCAGAGTGTGTTGCTTTGGATTGTAATAACTCATCCATTCTGTGCTTGTTTGTATATCATGTCAGGATGAAGAAAAAAAACAGAACTATATTTCTAGAGTTGTGCAACCTTGTTTGAAGAAATACAAGCACAATCTCCTGTGTATTGGCTTGTTGTGGCCGTTGGTTTGATTTGAGGCTCATAAGTATTGATCTTCAGGCCTTCCTTGGAGCTATCAGTATCATTCATTTAGTCTGTTAGCTTGGTCTTTGCTCCCTCTCAGACTTAACTCAGTGTTGGTGACATAAATGGTTAGAGATTTGTTTCTGGAAGGTCACCACTGTCAGTATCCACATGGTCTGACAAATTAGGGGAGTGAGTATTAAATCTGTAGACCCGGACCCTAATTACTCTTGTGGAACTAACATCAGCGTGCACAGGGCAGCTCCTTGTACTTCAGTGTACTCTTTGCATTTGATATGAGCTGGTGTTATAATCTTTTTTCTTTTCTTTTTTTTTATATGCATCTCTGTTGTCCCTTCCTATTTCAGTGTCATTTCTGACCCCTGTCATATAGTATAAATGTATCAGGTTGTCAGAATTGGACTTGTGTCAGCTCTTAGGTCGGCTGCATTTTTACGAGCACGTGTCTTGTTCCTTAGTCATCACATAAAAACAGATCAGCTCTTCTTCAAGTCAGTGTGCTGAGACAAAAAAAGTCGAATCAGTGTTTTTTTTTGGTCTCCATTCACCTCCTTCAGGGCCTTGTGTGCCTGAAGAGAATGTTTATATGAGAGAGTCTCTGCACCTTGACTCAGACAAATAACCTGATCCTGAATCCAAGGTGAGCAGAACATGATGTCTAAGCTCAGAGGATTACATCCCACCTGCTCCTGGTAACACATCTCTTGGCTCTACTCAGGTCAGTCTTAATGGGCACTGACAGAGGCCAAGCAGTGCTGCTCTCTGCTGTTTGTCTGCATGGTGAGCTTCACAGACGTAGGCTGCCGTGTGTGTGTGTGTGTGTGTGGGGGGGGCGTGAATCTCCTCTGGTGGCTGCTGAGTCATTCAAGGTGATCGTGAAGAACACCTTTTTTCTGGTGATTTGTTAAAGCTCTAGTATGCAAAATTGAATATACTAGTATATTTGTATTAGTGTGTCATTGATTTTAAAATAAAACTTGTGTGTGGTTTTTAGTCTTACAATAAGCCTTTTGTATGTAATTTAGGCAAGGGCCTTGTTTTATGGCTGCCACAGTCATTTTACAAAGACGTGTTTTATTTTTTTGCTTTTCTTCTCCTTTTACCTTCAAATAAGTCCTCATAGCTCGCATGAGCACGGCATCCCTCACAATCTGGTCACATGACATAAGTGGCATATTTCTCAAAAGTGTTTCACTTTTTAATATGTACTACACAAAGACAAACGGCGTCCTATGTGGTACATGAAGGCCAACTAGTTCCCCTGACACACAATCCTCCGATTGTCACAATTTACCATCTCACCACTAGTTCACTCCAAAAAAAAATCAGCTTTTATCATATCTGGATTCCAGATGTACTGTGGTCCAGTAGAACACAGCCCTCATCCCTAACTGGACAATCTGGTCCTTAAGCTGGCTTGACAGAAAAGGACAAACACGGTCTCAGAATCCAGACTGAGGGAGGTTAAATGAAGTCAGATCCGATCAAGCAAAGTGATCCTGTGTATCCTCAACTCTTCTCTGTCTCCTCCCTGTGTTGTCTCAGTCCATCCTCCTCCATCCATCTTTGTCTTGCGGGTCGAGCCCCCCAGACATCTCCATTAAGGAGACACTGTTACCTCTCACCTCTCCCCATTTTCTTTCTTCTTCTCTCTCATGTGCTGCTCTTATATCTTCTTTGTGTATTTTTGCAGAGGCAGAATGACATGGCACTATGAATTTTGTCGTGACACTGGTTTTATGTGGACACGTGTGTCTGTCTACTGTGGGTATTACTCATTGTCATCAGTTTACATAGTCGCAGTACATACAGCTATAAACTAATTCATTCATTTATTCATTCTACTGCTTTATCGTCCACTTGAGGGCAGCTGGAGTTAATCCCAGCTGACATTGGCGAAAGGCGGAGTCACACTCTGGACAGGACACCAGGCCATCACAGGGCCAACGCACAGACGTACAATTATTCACCCTCACATTCACACCTACAACCTGCATGTTTTTGGACTGTGGGAGGAAACCGGAGAACCTGCAGAAAACCCAACACACACACAGGGAGAACATTTTAACTCCACATCTCTGGGAAATTAGTGAAAGTGAAAATAGTTCCCTCTGAAGACATGGATTGATGTCTATGTGTGCCAGTGTAGAACAGCACTGCTGTGGGGACATGTAGACAGACGGCTGCCAGCAGCATACGAACAACCTCTCTAGGGAAAAACTATCTGGGGTCTGAAATGACTTAGGTTGGGGAAATAAACAGCAGCAGGTCATAAACCAAAACTGACTGAAATGGAGGTCTGGAATGAGGTTCTCTGTCTTGTTGGGTTTGTTTATTTGTTGCTTGGTAGGGAGAGCCTTTGGCGCCTCAGAGCACTGAGGCAGCGCTGCAGAGCTGCTGACGTCGCGCTGCAATCATCATGGCAGTGTTTTGACTGTCGGCTCATCTCATGGTGAATTTGAAGCGTGAATACATGATGTGAAATATGCATAGACACCGAGCTTGTGTAAGACTTTTGTGTGATCCGTGGTTTTGTTCGTGTGTGTCGTTTTCTATGCAGAGCCGCAGTTCTCGCTGCACACACACACGGGGAAGGACACAGCCGTACACGGCCGAATCATCTGGTCATGTGACTGGAGCCCTGACAGCAAGTACTTCGTGACATCCAGTCGAGACAAGAAGGTCAGTTTCAGAAGTTTGAATGTTGGGCTTTGAAGGTGAAACTGATAGTAAACTGATCATTGTTTTTCACTGGTGTGTACAGGTAATTGTGTGGGGCCCGTGTAAATTAGAAAACACTGGGGAACCTGTGCTTCCTCCTGAGATTAAACCATGTTCCTCCATCTTGGATGTCGGTGATTCTGCTACAGCTGTAGCTGTCTGCCCTGTACTCTGCTATGATAACAGGTGAACACACACATTCACTCATTGAAGCCCAATTTTTATGTATTTTTAAATAAACAAATAAACAATAACCTTCTTACCCTCTATTTTTAACTTTTCATTTAAAAGTAACAAGGACAGAGACATATCTAAGCTTTGAGACAAAATTAATAATATTATTGTATGAGGAAATTAAATAAAGAATAACTAAATGGGAATACACAGAACATGCTACTTTAAAAAATACTTCTCTATGTTGTGCCACCCATCAGTCAGTTTACTAAAATGTCGTTTAATTAGGGTTAAAGTCTCAAAAGTCTCAGTTTTTAGGTTACTGCTACATGGTTTGTGCAGTAGGAAGAAAAGCTCTGGTTTGATATATAGGTCTACTGTAATATATGAGTAAGCGTGTGTGCATGTGTGTTGTATTCACAGCTACCTGCTCGCTGTTGGCCTGGAGTGTGGTAGAATCCTGCTGTACAGGTGGAGCCCAAGCCAGGAGACTCTTGGAGGACACGACTGGAGCAGCTGTGCACAGACAGACATCTTGTATCCTTCCAACATGTGGACACACAAACAAACTTAACCTTAGTGAGGACATGTCATTGATTATGTCATTTACCCCCACCTTAATCATCACAACTAAGTGCCTAACCTTAACCCTTACCTTAACCCTAACCTTAAAACCAGGTCTTAACCCTGAAAATACACTTTAAAGTTGTGGAGCCCAGGCACCCACAAAGATATAAATACACACATAGTACACACACAAACACACACAAAGTTCATCTGAAGTTCATCTGCTGCAACACTGAAAAGCCTCCAATGGCAGCACATATAAATGACAGCATTTTGGCTTTAGTGAGTGCTGGATCTGAAAAGTCTGTGAGGCTTTTCTTTCTCACTGGGCAGCAGTTGAATGGAAGGTATTTGTGCTTTGTTGTGATTTCTGTCCAGCATGACTGTGTTAGTCGTCATGTGTAGAGCTCAGCAAGTGAACTAAAGACAAGTTTCTTGCCATAATTTTTTGCTATATTATTCCCACCCATGTGTGATATGTAATAATTGTATTGACAAAATCTTGTGATATAATATGGATAGTGCCAGGCTGCATATAGTTTTTAAATTATCTGATGTATAATCTTTATACCATTGCCATACACCTTTACTCACATTTGCCCACACTAGAGGATTTTTAAATCTGACTTCATTTAACAAAAAAAAAACACAGACACAACTAACTTTGTAACTGATTTTCATTGTTCATTTTATTGGAAGAGATTCCAGGGATTTGGAATCTGACGGAAACTCACATGATTTAACGTGACTTCAGAATATAAACAGAGATGACGGCAGCATTGTCAGTTAATAGCTGTTGTGTGCGCAAAGTTTTGTGCTGAGAAACACAAAATGGCATAGAAGACGGAAAAAACTTCAATTGTACATGTTTCTAAACAAAAGTTTGCAACATCTGTTTCCCAATCAACCCGCTCTCATTATTTATTGCGGAGTGCTGCTCACTCCCCCAAACACCGTTCAATCACGATTTAAAATCAGGAAGACTCTGATGCGTCCAATGACATTAAAATCACATCTGTTAATCCCTCACACTACAGGAGAATTTGGCAAGATAATCAGTCTAAAATCAGAAGACACCTGCGATTGTTTGGAAGGGCCAGACCAGGAACAAAATCTGGCCAATTCTCCTCTAGTGTGGGACAGACTTTAGCGTAGAGCAGAGTCTCCTCTGTCAGGGCGAGTGAAGCACAGCAGAAGCAAGTGCTAAAGAATTATGACCGGTAATGAATCTCTTGAAACGTCTCGCTCCAGTGTTGCTCAGTACTCATACCTGCACTCGCACAAACCCACCGAGTGGAAATAACGTCTGTAGGAATTATTCATTTTATACTAAACAGAGCCCAGTCTTTAGTTTAATAATATAAATAAACACTGGTGTATACTGTATATAAAGTATATTGCTATTCAGCCAAACTATATTGAGATATGATTGGGGGTTTTTTTGTCCGGCTGTTTTCCTTTATCACATCCTTTCACAGACAAAGCCACACTTTGACAGTCAAGAGGCTCTGCTGGAGGCCCAGGCCCGGCCGAGCAGGTCGAGAGACCAACAGGAAAGACGGACAAACTGATGAAGAGAGCGATTTCAAGGAAGAGAGCTCCTGGGTCCAACTTGCCAGTGCCAGCGCTGACCACTCTGTCAAAATCTTCAGCATCAACACTCGAGCTCTTTAGCACCACCAACAGTGACACTATTATGTCACTCACATGCATGAGAGTCACTTGAATTGAGGGCCACAGGCCTGACTGGGCCACCGTGGCTACAGCTGCTCACTGGCAAACTGTTCACTTCCTGTGACAGGCAGTTAAGTCATCATGGGTTAGTCTCAGGACAAAGCCATGGCAAACATGCCCCAGTCTGTCTGCACACAGCTGAACATATGATGATAGCAAGAAAACCTATTATGATTGGACATTCTACAGACCGCATATTTAAACCCAGGTAAAATCAAGCAAATCAAGCTCATCTTAATAATAATGATGTTTTCTTTCCAATCTCTTGTACAGCTTTTCTATTGTTAACAGTTATTAAAATGTTTTCGATACTGTCTTTTGTCTCTGAATTACTTTCTAGTGAAACCTTTGAAATCGTGTAAGATAATGGTGTAACAACACAATAAAGTACATGGAAAGTGGGGAGCCTTCCATGTATTGGCTTACTATACTATGACTTTTTTTGGCAGATTTTGGACGACATACTATACTATGACTTTTTTGACCGATTTTGGACGGCATACTATACTATGACTTTTTTGACCGATTTTGGACGACATACTGTAGTATGACTTTTTTGACTGATTTAGGACGACATACTTTAGTATGACATTTTTGACTGATTTTGGACGACATTATAGTATGACTTTTTGACTGATTTTGGATGACAT